>NC_092260.1:13399174-13539174 GCF_036320965.1 Panulirus ornatus | reverse complement strand
CGTAGTTTACAGTGTTGCGGATGAGTTGCTTGTAAAGGACGCTAAGGGATTCTTTATCTTGTCCAAAACATGGTGCCAGTTAGTGTTTTGAGAGTTTTTAGTTGGTGTATTGCTTTTACGTTGATATTTTTGGTGTGTGTGAAAGAATGGCATGTGTTTGTCGTATGTGCTACCTAGAAAGGTCGGTGTTTTAGGTCAGGGAAGATGACCAAATCATAAACCATCTGGTCTTTCAGTATCCACCCTTCCTATGTACTCCCATCTCTCCCTCCCTTCTAGCAGTTCATCAAGTCACACCTTTACTGTTCCTCGTTCCTGTGTTATCCTCACGTCCCTCTTAACATGGCCCTGTCAGTCTCACGTCTCTGTCGACCTTACTTCCCTCTCAACCTCACGCTACTGTTAAATCCACGTCCACGTCAACTTAATGTCCCCGTCAATCCCCATGTCCTCACGTCCCTATCAACTCCACGACTTCATCAACCCTACGTCCATGTTAGTCTAGCGTCCCAGTCAGCCACACGTTCATCTTAGCCTATTGTTCATGTCAACTTCATGTCCTTGCTAACATCATGTCCCTGGCTACCTCACAGCACTGTTAGACCCACAGGAGTTGCCCTGACGGTGTTGTCATCCCCACGAAACTGCCCCCCCCCCCTTTCGTCATTGTCCTCCCTACGTCAGTCATGCCTAAGTCATTGCCATTAGGTCAGCAGCGTCACCTCCACGTCACTGTCACCCCCGCGTCACTCCTATTTCCAAAGTCACTGCCAGTCTTCTAATCACTTTCTTAGAAATTCTCAAGGTCGAACCTTCTCACCTCCAGTTTCTCTACTGGGGAACATAAGCATGCAGGCAACGCATGAATGACAGAAATATGATCTAAAATGACCCAGACTCTTCATAAAATATTCACAGAGGAACCAATTAGACAATCAAATCTCTCAGACTTACAGTAATTGCGAATTAGCGCGGGTGGGCCAATTAATAATTCAAATGAGGATAATTACCAAAGGGAACTGCCAGTGCTGGGCTAATGGGACAATTAAATTTACACTTCCTCACTATCTTCTCACTGTCACGAACTCATGTCACTATTCTCGGAATCCCAAGCATACGGCATATCACTATACTTCGATTAACCACAATCATAATGTGCTCAGTATCTTCTTATCTATCATTTTCCCCTCAGTCTTATCATTATGATACCTTCCCCACTTTACATGACATTTACTATAGACTCACTATAAGCTCACCATAATCTCGCCTCCCTCAACTAGGGTCAGTCAGTTCCAATCTCATTAACACGCGGTAACGTGAACGCTTCCTAAATACTGAGGACTGAAAAACTATAGATTATAGATAACCCCCGGCAACACTTGGGCTGTTTTCGCTGCGAAAACTGGCGTCTCCGGACCGACACTGTATACAAAGAGACCGACCATACGCAAACCCTGAACACTGTCAGGCATCCGCCCTGGCTCACCTTTGTACAACTCAGCAGCTGTGGGGAGCTTCATCTCAGGATGTATACGGCGGCAGGTTGTGGAAACCAAAACACAGCACCTCCACACACACACACACACACACACACACACACACACACACACACAAAACACGGATTATGTAAATAGACATGATCCGCTCTACGTGGCATGGCACGGGAGAGCAGCAGCGGGGGAGGGAGGCTGGCTCCTTGTCTTAGGGCAATGTAAACAGTTTCACCCACTGGTGGCATCTTAATAACACACACGCACTCACATTCTCTCTCTCTCTCTCTCTCTCTCTCTCTCTCTCTCTCTCTCTCTCTCTCTATCTATCTATCTATCTATCTATCTCTATGAGCGCTACGCGTTGGTCTCGCCCCAGGCAGACCCTCGTCATGATCCGATGGAGCCATGGTCACTAAAACACCGGCAACAAGAGACCTGACCAGTGAATCCTGATCCCGCGCATCCCAAATCACACACAAAAAAAAAGCTCAAAAATATTTGAAAAGATGTCGCTATCATAATCCGGGAACACTCCCGGTATTATTTATACCCAAACGTGTTCATAATTCACCCCCGATGAATGCTGAACTGAACTGAAATGGGAAATATTTGTTCCTACTAATGAGATACCACCCTAATATCCTCGGGTCTTATTTGCTTTGAAAATAAGGCTCCGGTCAAATATATATAACACGCCGGCAGCAATGACATGTTCCACAGCAGCACACACTGCATATCGATAAAGCTTCAGCTGAAATAAAAACGTATGAATATACAATGACTGGATGGATACTGATATAGCCACCATGTCCAGGTGTCCAGGCGACGGTAGATACAGGCATGAGACATTGTCATTACTGTTGTCTGGGGGATGGGACTTAACTGCTGAAGACTTCGGGAGGTGGGATCCTTCGTGGGTTCTTGGGAACGAGGTGAACAAGGAGAGTTGAGGAAAGAGACACGAGAGTTATGAGGATAATATGTCCTAAGGCTCAGCCTACATGCTCTTTTGTCGACCAGTTTTCATAATAATATGTACAGGGTTGGACAGATGAATAATCGGTTGTCAAAGGCACGTTATACATCGTTTTTACTGCCAGTGAGATTCGCCAGATGTCTCCTTGGTAAGAGCCCTTGTCTTACTAACCCGTCCTCAGCTAAATTTTGCTTGAATCACTGTGTATGCAAGTATGCGATTGGGTCTAATGAAAGATTATCACTCGCTACATGTCATTAAGCCGGAGTCAGTAACGTACGTCAAACGCGTAAAGTGAAAAAAAAAAAAAATGGCTGTTTATGTGGTTGGTTTCAATGGATATTCGCATCACGATAAGAATTCAAGAACTTCATCGGTAACCAAAGGCAGTTAACCACAGTGAAGTTCAGAGTTTACGTTGTGTAAGGAAACTTACTCATGTTCGCAGGAACTGGTTGTGACAACCATGACGTCAGAGAAACATAGGTGGGGTGAATGAACGGCTAAATAAGGATGCTTCACGTGACGGACAAAGGAAACAGGGCGTGGAGGACTCTGCTGGAAATACACTCTGGTCATAACACATTCAGCCGTGCCCTTCACCGGACAGGAAGGATACAGTGTTGTCCAGACCCCCCTGCCAAGTGCTGGAAATACCATCACTGGGGTGGACTGTCTCCGGGGTCAGTCATTATGGAGTCGAATGAGCGGTGTAGTACTGCCTACGGCTCTAGTCTAGGGTTAAAATTTGATATTAGCTCTCTCTCTCTCTCTCTCTCTCTCTCTCTCTCTCTCTCTCTCTCTCTCTCTCTCTCTCTCTCTCTCTCATCATCTATTTGTACTATAGAGAGGAGGAGTGTTTTAAACTCGTTGGGCCCCCTCCATCTCTTGAACATTTGTCGTGTAACATCTTAAATTTCTATATGCTGTCTGCATGAATCATGTCCTCATTCATTTTTTTCCATTCACACACCATTCTTTTACCATAAAAGTAACTTTATACAAACTTCATACAACTTTTTCCGTACAATATTCTTCTTTAAGTTCAAGTTACAGCCTCTGGTTGTTCTTTTTCTACATTTCTTAATGTTCACCGTCTACGTCACTGATCTGTTCAGAAAATTTAAAGGATGTGACCAGGTGACCCTCACTTTCTCTTTCAAAGAGAGCACAGTCAAAGCCTCTCACCTTTCCCTTTAACTCACCTCTCTTAATTCTGGTACCATATTTGTTGCTCTCTTCTGGACCTTCTCTATTCATTCTTTTTGCTACTTTAGGTGCGGTGACCCAAGTTTAGAAGCATATTCTGGTTTCGGCATTAAGTAGGATGTAAACAGCTGTCTGAATAATTCCTTATACATAAACTTGAATGCTACTCTAATATTTGCCAACAGACAATTGGTCTCCTTAACTGTTCTCCTGAAGTGGGACTCTGGCGACAGGTTAAGGACAATGTCAACTCCCAAGTCTCTCTCACATACAGATTTCAGCAGCTTGTTTTCTGCTGAATAATGTTCATAGCGAGGCCTTCTTTCACTGTGGCTCATTTGTGTGTGTGTGTGTGTGTGTGTGTGTGTGTGTGTGTGTGTGTGTGTGTGTGTGTGTGTGTGTGTGTGTGTGTGTGTGTGTGTGTGTGTGTGTATGTGTGTGTGTGTGTATGTGTGTGTGTGTTATTTATATATATATATATATATATATATATATATATATATATATATATATATATATATATATATATTTGGATGGTATTGCAGTGGAATTTATTAAAAAAGGGGGTGACTGTATTGTTGACTGGTTGGTAAGGTTATTTAATGTATGTATGACTCATGGTGAGGTGCCTGAGGATTGGCGGAATGCGTGCATAGTGCCATTGTACAAAGGCAAAGGGGATAAGAGTGAGTGCTCAAATTACAGAGGTATAAGTTTGTTGAGTATTCCTGGTAAATTATATGGGAGGGTATTGATTGAGAGGGTGAAGGCATGTACAGAGCATCAGATTGGGGAAGAGCAGTGTGGTTTCAGAAGTGGTAGAGGATGTGTGGATCAGGTGTTTGCTTTGAAGAATGTATGTGAGAAATACTTAGAAAAGCAAATGGATTTGTATGTAGCATTTATGGATCTGGAGAAGGCATATGATAGAGTTGATAGAGATGCTCTGTGGAAGGTATTAAGAATATATGGTGTGGGAGGCAAGTTGTTAGAAGCAGTGAAAAGTTTTTATCGAGGATGTAAGGCATGTGTACGTGTAGGAAGAGAGGAAAGTGATTGGTTCTCAGTGAATGTAGGTTTGCGGCAGGGGTGTGTGATGTCTCCATGGTTGTTTAATTTGTTTATGGATGGGGTTGTTAGGGAGGTAAATGCAAGAGTCTTGGAAAGAGGGGCAAGTATGAAGTCTGTTGGGGATGAGAGAGCTTGGGAAGTGAGTCAGTTGTTGTTCGCTGATGATACAGCGCTGGTGGCGGATTCATGTGAGAAACTGCAGAAGCTGGTGACGGAGTTTGGTAAAGTGTGTGGAAGAAGAAAGTTAAGAGTAAATGTGAATAAGAGCAAGGTTATTAGGTACAGTAGGGTTGAGGGTCAAGTCAATTGGGAGGTGAGTTTGAATGGAGAAAAACTGGAGGAAGTGAAGTGTTTTAGATATCTGGGAGTGGATCTGTCAGCGGATGGAACCATGGAAGCGGAAGTGGATCATAGGGTGGGGGAGGGGGCGAAAATTTTGGGAGCCTTGAAAAATGTGTGGAAGTCGAGAACATTATCCCGGAAAGCAAAAATGGGTATGTTTGAAGGAATAGTAGTTCCAACAATGTTTTATGGTTGCGAGGCGTGGGCTATGGATAGAGTTGTGCGCAGGAGGATGGATGTGCTGGAAATGAGATGTTTGAGGACAATGTGTGGTGTGAGGTGGTTTGATCGAGTAAGTAACGTAAGGGTAAGAGAGATGTGTGGAAATAAAAAGAGCGTGGTTGAGAGAGCAGAAGAGGGTGTTTTGAAATGGTTTGGGCACATGGAGAGAATGAGTGAGGAAAGATTGACCAAGAGGATATATGTGTCGGAGGTGGAGGGAACGAGGAGAAGAGGGAGACCAAATTGGAGGTGGAAAGATGGAGTGAAAAGGATTTTGTGTGATCGGGGCCTGAACATGCAGGAGGGTGAAAGGAGGGCAAGGAATAGAGTGAATTGGAGCGATGTGGTATACAGGGGTTGACGTGCTGTCAGTGGATTGAATCAAGGCATGTGAAGCGTCCGGGGTAAACCAAGGAAAGTTGTGTAGGTATGTATATTTGCGTGTGTGGACGTGTGTATGTACATGTGTATGGGGGGGGGGGGGTTGGGCCATTTCTTTCGTCTGTTTCCTTGCGCTACCTCGCAAACGCGGGAGACAGCGACAAAGTATAAAAAAAAAAAAATATATATATATATATATATATATATATATATATATATATATATATATATATATATATATATATATATATATGCAAGTGTGTGTGTGTGTGTGTGTGTGTGTGTGTGTCTAAGCAAGTAGGTGGGTAAATATGCAGGCAAGAAAGTAGGTAATGGTCCGGACAATCGTCGAGTGTCATTCAGTGGCGGGGGGGACACAATGCCTCTGCGGGCGCCGGCAGGAGAAAGAGTTCTGCAGTGAATGAAACCTGAGAAGCACTTCACCGCCTTGAAACACTCTCACAACTGAACTTGCAGGTAGGTCAAGTGACAAAGAATTACCCGGCGCGACTCGGCAAGCCGAAGAATTTTTACGAAATGATATCTGGCCGTCGCGAGCACAGATACCTCCGTCAGCAAGGGGGCAAGGCTGACGTGCAGTAACATTATCGAGGCGATCGTCTCTCTTTCCCCCCCACCCCACCAATGAACTTCGCCGTCGCGACGTAATTGACTTGAAGCAATTGAGAAACTTCCACTCTGCAGCTGTCCAACATTAGAATACAAGATTACGGCCGTCGAGAAGTTTGTCAATGACGTCTGGTGTGTGAGTGTAACAAACCAAAGTTTCCCCCCCTCCCCAGGCCTGAGTGTGTGCCTACCGTGAAATTATCTTACTACACCCTCACCCACTACATTCCCCCTACCTCTCTCTCCACTACATCCTCACATACACCGCAATCTCTCTCTCTCTCTCTCTCTCTCTCTCTCTCTCTCTCTCTCTCTCTCTCTCTCTCTCTCTCTCTCTCTCTCTCTCTCTCTCTCCCCACACACACACAGAGCATGTTCCTTTTCTCTCGTCATAACATCCTCACCCAACACGTTCCCTTCTCTCTTCACAACATCCTCAACCAGCACATCCTATCCATACAGCAGCTGCTATGTATGATGACCTAAAGTGGCCCTCCAAATAGAGCTAAGTCCCTGAGACCATTCTCTTGTTTCCCCTGGCCACTATATATGCCCTGGTTCAACCAAATAACAGCCCGTCACTCCCTGTATGCCACATCGCTTCAATTCTCTCTGTTCCATGCACGCCTCTAGCCTTTTTGCATGTTCAGGCCCCGATAACTCAAACCCTCTTTCAATTCATCCTTCCATCCCCTTCTCAGTCTCCCCCTCCCCTTTCTTGCCTCCACTTCTGTAACGTATATCCTCTTCGTCTCTCTTCGCTCATCCTCTCCATATATCCAAACCATATCACAGTATACACTGACACACCTCTGTCTTACACTATCATTCCTTACATAACCAACCCTCCTCACATCAAATAGTGTTCTCAGTAATGTCATTTCCAACAAATGCATCCTCTTCCGTCCTTTAGCATCTAAAACCGAAGACTCGCACCCTTAACAACGACGTCACGACTAACATACCAACAAATATAACAGTGTTCTCTCTTTCCACTAACTATTCAATGTACCCTCCTCCACCCTCTGGCCCTCTTCAGCTTCCATGGCTCTGTCCTGTACCGTGTCCACTCCTGGGTTTCTAATACACTCCACTTCCTCTATGTTCTCTCCATTTAAGTTCACACCCAAACTAAGCTATCTCGCCACCATGCTAAACCTCATAATCTTACTCTTATTCACGTAAGCTCATAGCTTCATCTTTTCTAAATTCTCTCCCAAACTCTTGACACCAGCCGTGCCAGCTGCAAACATTGACCGACTCACATTTTAGCCTCGCCCTTACCCCCAGCATACTGTAGACCCACCCCGCTCTCCAAGACCCTTGCACTGACCTCCCTGGCTCACTACCCTGTCTATAAACACTCACGATGACATCACACACCTCTGACGCAGATCCATCTCCACCTGGAACTACTCTCACTTCTCCTTACCTACTTTCACGACTTACTCTCCCAATAAGAATTACCCCCAGCATCTTCGTGTGATCGTGGCGTCTCCCACACTGCAACTCTATCAACCACAACATACAAGTCCCTCTCATCCTATAAGTATTTCTTACAAAATGTTTTCAGAGCAGACACCTGGTACATGCAGGATCTGCTACCCTTGAAGTCATTTGTTTCTACGCAAGCCTGAGCCTCAAAGGAGGATCATTCCTCATTTGGCTCCTACTTCTCTTCCAACATTAGGAAGTATAATACGGAGTCGCTTTCCACGACACGCAAGAGATACGTGGATAGTCTTGTTCCTTCCCTGTCCTTAGGGATGATAATAATAATAATAATAATAATAATAATAATAATAATAATAATAATAATAATGATAATCATTATTATTATTACCATTATAATTATTATTATTATCATATCATTATTATTATTATTATTATTATTATTATCATCATTATTATCATCATTATCATTATCATCATTATTATTATAATTAATATCACTATTATTATTATCATTATCATTTTTATTTACGAATCTTTTTATCATTCAGTTCATTTTTCACCGTCGCTTCACGGTCATTACGATTCTCTCTCTCGTGACGCATATCCGAACGATAACTGTGCTCTTATTACCCTTGGACTTGCGTAGTCTGTGGAAGTATCATTTATCTAATGATTTTTCCTCCTTTAATAAATCAAATTCTCTTCGTTGACAGTTTCTTTACCACATCCAAATATTCCTAATGCGTCTGTCAGTCAAAACCAGTCCTTCACTACCCTAAGCCAAGGCGTGATGGACACACAGGCAGAGTGGCGTTCCTAGCCCCCAAAAAAACTGCTCAGTATAGGAGGGGAAAAAACTGTGATTTTTCCCAAGTGAGTCGTTAGCATCGTCTCAACCCTTGAGTTCCCGATTTAATGACACCCTGAATTCCCAGGGAGTCGGGGGAACTAGTTTTCCCAGACTGATGTACGGCAACGGTAAACTGAGGCCGGAAATGGAGGGATGATTTTCGGGCCAGTTCAGGTAACTGGGTGTAATTTGAGAGTCACTCTCGGTGGTTAACCACCCTCCCACCATCGAGCATGACGTTACGACCCCTCGGGTATGATGGACCTTGCCTTCGACGGGTCATGGTCAACGGTCAAGCCATCGTACCCCCAACAAGGGATCGCGCTGAAGAAGTTACAAGTCATTTCCAGATCTACCTGGCCATTAAGGAGGGCCATAGTAGTAGTTCCAGGACCAGTCTTAGGGTAGTCGGCGTAGCTCTCCGTCCACTTCCCAAGGATAAGCGTTATGGCATTACACTCCCAGCGGTAACTACAAAACCCACGTCTCAGATGATAATCAGGGGCAATTTTACGATAACTCACAGCACCTGAGGCACATGCCAGTGGCTAGGGTAATGTCATCATTATCTTTCGTAGTCGTGGAAGACACAGTCCATGTGGATAGTGAGAGTGCCTGAGGTTTTAGAATCATCCTTAACACCTGTTAAGAGCGATAAGAAGTTTTGGCCTCGATTATCCTAACAGTTAACGGGCCTTAAGCTTAAACAGTCAAACAAGCATCGTAGGGGTTGCTAGTCCCGATAGTTAACGGTAATTTTGCAATGACTTTTGGTAAGGTGATTCGTTGTCCCATTTTTCGTGGTTTAGGCATCCTTTTTAGTCAGTTTTCGGTATTTGTTGAAAGTTTGAGGACGTATGTCATAGTACTGAAATGAATTTAGAGATTTGTTGGTAAAGTTAATGGAAATGTGACCCGGTGTTTGGGAGTTCGCATGACGCGGTCACTCAAAGTTGGATGGAAAACGATTACACAGTAGCCACCTACCTGTCCAGCTTGCAGTGACAGATAACACTCTCGATCACTTAAGAATATCATCTCACTTCGAGAAATAATGGAATAATGGTCTCATTACTTTCGATAATCTCCTGTTAGGTTAAGAGAATGTTCCTCTGATTCGTGCTTGTGAAAAGATCTCAGGTTGTCAAGACGTCTTTCCAGTTGGGCAAGATAATCTCAAGTGAGGCTAAAAATAATCTTTCTCTTTGTTAGGAAAAAGAACATCAAAAGTAATTCCAGTCCGGTGAGTCAAGTTTTCTTCCCCTGAGAATATTCTTTTTGACATTCTTCGCCTATTCTTTTGGTTCGTTCGTCTCACTTTCAGGTTCAAGCAATCTAGTTCGTTAAAGACAATCGAGTTTGTTAACTTAATCGGATTCGTTAGAAATCATCTTTCTATTCGTTAGGGAAATCTTTTGATACAATGCAGACACGACCGTCTGTTTACTTAATACTGATTCCAAGATTACTTACGTATCGCTAAGATAACCTTCTCGAGCGGTTATATAACTTCCAGACCACCAAGATAACCTCCAGGTGGCTATGAAACCCTCCGAGATGTTATGGTACTGACTGGATCGTGTCCGGAAAACCTTACGTGAAGATGACCTGCTGGGTTCTTAAGGTAACCTTCCTTCGTCCAGATAACCTTCCCGTTCGTCCAGTAACATTCGGTCGTCCAAATAACATTTGGGGTTATCCAGATAACCCTCCGGTCGTTCATAAAACATTTCTGGTGACCAGATAACATTCTAGGACGTCCAGATAAGCTTTGGGTGGTTCAGATAACATTCCATCGTCCAATCAACCTTCCAGGACCTCCAGACATCCATCTGGATTCTCCAGAGAACCTACCAGGTCGTCCAGAGAATCTTCTGAATCGTCCAGATAACCTACCTGGTCGTTCAGTAAACCTTCTCGGTCGTACAGATAACCTTCCAGGTCTACAAGATACATTTCGGGTCGTCCAGATAACGCCATCAGGGTCATCCATATGACCTTTTGGGTCGTTCAGACCTCCTCCTGATTTATGATAACTTTGCAAGTCGTTAAGAAAATCTTTGCTGATCGTTAAATTCTTCCGGTTCATCCATATCTCCATTCGTCCAGAACATCTTCCAACTTGTCCATATTATCTTGCGATTTCTCCAGATTATTTCAGTTTGTCCAGACTGTCTCACCGCTTCGTCCAGATTATCCACCGCTTCGCCCACATTATCCACCGCTTCGTCCAGATTATCCACCGCTTCGCCCACATTATCCACCGCTTCGTCCAGATTATCCACCGCTTCGTCCAGATTATCCACCGCTTCGCCCACATTATCCACCGCTTCGTCCAGATTATCCACCGCTTCGCCCAGATGCTCCTGCGGTTCATCCTGATTCTTTACCGCTTCGTCCAGGTTATCCACCGCTTCGCCCAGATGCTCCTACTGTTCACCCTGGTTCTTTACCGCTTCGTTCATATTATCTTCCTCACGGATTCACCGACACAGCAACCCCCACCCCAAGCCTCCCTACCAAGACTACCCTAATTGCCATTCAGGATTCAGCTGGCAAAACTTGACTCGCATATGCAAATTTACCTGCACAACCTGCGTTGCTGCCTTCATTTATTCCATCACAGGCTTCCTGGTGTACCTGCATTACAGAGCTTATTAACTCTGCTTCCATTATCTTTAATCAACGTTGGCTGGGGTATATATATATATATATATATATATATATATATATATATATATATATATATATATATATATATATATATATATATGGAGAGAGAGAGAGAGAGAGAGAGAGAGAGAGAGAGAGAGAGAGAGAGAGAGAGAGAGAGAGAGAGAGAGAGAGAGAGAGAGAGAATCAGAGACAAAGGTTGGGGCATAACACAATTGCCCATGCCATCACTGTTATGGTATATATATATATATATATATATATATATATATATATATATATATATATATATATAAAAGAAATGTCTTTCTAGAAGAGAATGTGTTTTGAAAATCATTAGTTAGCTGCTATGTATTTTCACGTAAACTGATGCGTGCGTTCATTTCTTATCAACGCCAAATTCTAACTCACCAAACAATTTGGGTATACACATTACTTTCTTTTTACGCTTCATACAAGATACTGCTGGGCATAATGGGCAAACAACAGCTGGCTGTGACGTACCCACAGACACACAAGTGACGCACTGTCTAAATAATTCCCATCAGAGCCAAGTAATGCACCAGAGCAAACACACACAGCTCACTGATCACTGACATCTGACGCTGGCCACATTCATCCTGAAACATATATATATATATATATATATATATATATATATATATATATATATATATATATACTTTTTTTTTTTTTCAAACTTTTCGCCATTTCCCGCGTTAGTGAGGTAGCGTTAAGAACAGAGAACTAGGCCACTGAGGGAATATCCTCACCTGGCCCCCTTCTCTGTTCCTTCTTTTGGAAAATTAAAAAAAATTGAGAGGGGAGGATTTCCAGCCCCCCGCTCCCTCCCCTTTTAGTCGCCTTCTACGACACGCAGGGAATACGTGGGAAGTATTCTTTCTCCCCTATCCCCAGGGATAATATATATATATATATATATATATATATATATATATATATATATATATATATATATATATATATATATATATAACAGAGGCTCCGCTATTAGAACGTCTGGAGAGTAGAGCGAGCGTTGAACATCTGGGGTTGTGGCTCAACGTGATATCATCTCTGTTCAAGCAAACTTATAAAGTTTCCTCATAAATCTTTCTTGGCCTTACTGTTGGCATCACTTAAAACCGTATGTAAATAAGGCAACTTTATAGAAGATAGTTAAAAGCAACGTGGTTTCCTTGGGGGTCTGGCATCATCCTGGGGTGTGGAAGTTCCTGGGACGTGGTGTCCTGGGGTCTGGCTTCCTGTGGTCAGGCATTCTTATGTGTGGGAGTTCCTGAAGCGTGGTGTCCTAAGGTGTACCCCGAAGTCTGTCTTTCTTCCTAGGGGTTTGATTTCCTGTGGCGTGGAAGTTACTAGGGTGTGGCTTGCTGAGTTGTGACTTTATGAAGTCTGCCTTCCTGGGGTTCTGCCAGGCTCCGCTGCCCCAGTGTCTCCACACGCAGGTGACAGATCCCCGGGGGATGATGGCCGACGCAGGACGTCAAGTGCTCTGCCAGCCGCTGATAGCGCTGCAGACATTGGCCTTAATTATGCAGGTGACAAGTGACGGCCGTAACCCTCCACCGAGGACCCTAATCCCGTCACTCTACCCTCAGAAATGTAAGATTCTTGACTCACACACACACACACACACACACACACACACACACACACACACACAAACACACACACTAAACACTTCCAAGTAGTAAAACATTCTCGCACACTTTACAGATCTCCACATACTTGAAGACCGTACACATCACTTACCACCACCACATATTTACCTACATCATACAGCACACTCCACACACTGATCTTGTTTCCTGTTTTACCCTCTTCTAGTAATACATCTTCGCCACTACAACATATCGGCTCGTGTTGCTTTCCTACAACAGTAAAGCTTCGTACCTACAACAGCTCACCTTGCCTCACTTCTCTACAACAGGAAAGCTTCGTACCTACAACAGGTCACCTTGCCTCACTTCTCTACACCAGGAAAGCTTCGTACCTACAACAGGTCACCTTGCCTCACTTCTCTACAACAGGAAAGCTTCGTACCTACAACAGGTCCCCTTGCCTCACTTCTCTACAACAGGAAAGCTTCGTACCTACAACAGGTCACCTTGCCTCACTTCTCTACAACAGGAAAGCTTCGTCCCTACAACAGGTCCCCTTGCCTCACTTCTCTACAACAGGAAAGCTTCGTACCTACAACAGGTCCCCTTGCCTCACTTCTCTACAACAGGAAAGCTTCGTACCTACAACAGGTCACCTTGCCTCACTTCCCAACAGCGGTAGAGCTTCGTACCCAAAACACTTTTCCTTTCTGGCCCCGTGGGTCTATGGGGTTCAAGCAATACAAAACGTCGTTGCCATAAACATAAGACGGGGGCGGCGCACACCAGGTGAGATGTAACCCCATCACGGAACACAAACCCAAGAGCCAGTCACAAAATTCAACTGCAGAAAAAAAAAAAATCACTTTAAACGCATCTGGATAACGCCGAGCACAGATAGAGAGGGTGGACCTAATGTTGCGCGGGATGGGCCCACATTGGCCACAGTACCGGTACCTCACCGCCGCCATACTCCATCACCTTCCCCCGACCGTGCAGGGGGCTAGGCCACGTCGCACTGCTGCAAGGGTCAGTATCTATATGTCTGCTGAAAATATGTAAACGCAAACTTTATTCTTTTTATTCTCCATTTAGGATACGGAATATATACGTTACGTGCTGATCCAGGGACAGTGGACGATCAAACCATTTTCCTCAACGTTTGTCTCCCACATTCTTGTAGTTTATTTGTTGCCAACGTCAATGTCAACATTTGTTGATTTTCAAATTGGTCTGCAATTATCATATTGCAATGACTGTAGTTATTAAACCCATGCGATGAAAAAAAAAGGCGAAAAAAGTCTTAACAATAAAGGTAGAAAAACGAGAGATACAACCTGTTTAGTACAAAAATATAAAAGAGAATTTAACATTGTCGCTTATATTTAATACAGCAGTTAGCAAGACTATCAAGTCGTAACATGGTGGGTTTAAGATAATTACAGGAACTCACTGAATAATCAATAGCAACTTCAGTCTACAGTCTAATATTTCCATAAACGCTGCTGCTGCCTCTACATACCCTTCAAGTCTTGGATACACAATAGAATCTATCATACGTTTCACTGAAGTCGTTACGAGGCTTACACTTAACATCCTCTGACGTGTTTAGTTTTGATTATTTTTCTCAGCAATGACGTCTTTTCTTCACCTGGAGAATCATCCAGTGTAACCTTTCCTGTCCTGTGACTTGATCATTGATGGCCTGGTCTCTGTCCTGACCTCTAAGGGTCAGGCTATAACACCAGACCATCATACCCAGGGAGAGTGGCGTCGCCTTCAACTGGCAAACGACCGATATTCTATCGTCTATAGACAGCCTCAAGTCCTATGAATGGCGAGTGTCTAGCGGACAGAAACCCTGCGTGTTACATGACATTATGGAGAGTCAGAACAAGTTACAACAAGAGATTCATTCATGTAACAAACACTAATAAAAGTAATAAAACTTTGATAAACCTCACATAGCACAGAGGCCAGTGTGTGTGTGTGTGTGTGTGTGTGTGTGTGTGTGTGTGTGTGTGTGTGTGTGTGTGTCTTGATATATATACACCCTGAAGACATGGTACATACAACATAAGAATAAGAGAGGGAGCAACACGGTGCAAGACTCGCTCCCCGTGACGCAAATAGTAATCACATATAGTAATCTATTCGCGAAAGACGCATCTTAGTACCATGTTGCCAAGTGTGTATGGACCCACGGTGGGAGCTTCAGAAAATGCAGTAATGTACTGGCAGGTATCATCAGTAAATCAAAATGAATATACTTTCAAAACAACTCACAAACCTGCGAGTCTAAGCCAAAATCCACGAGCCAAACTGTTGGCCCTCATGCCAAACGAATTTATCCATAAGAAAAAAGAGCGTTATACTCTTAAACGTTTAGAATATTAATGATCCTACTGTAATTAATGATACTTGTAATAATCAGAATGCAAACAATGCTGGCACGTCGGATAAGCAGTAACCACAGCCCTACCACAGCTTTTGAGGAGCTTCTGCCGCGGTCACCAGTCACTCCGTTTTCTTGTTCCCTTCCTCAAAGTTTCGGAAACTCAAATCATGGGCATCACGAAATCTCTGGGGATGATCCATCCAAGGCGTAGCTGTGTCTCACCCCATTCATTCCAACTCAGTCTCTCTGCTGACGATAAGGCTGATCGTCTTTAGTTCTGAGCACTTCATTACATACGTAACAACACAGAGGAATCCCTCTCCTTCCTAGGCGGCATCAAACAGGTTGTCTTTGGATTTCACAGATCTTCCATGATGGCCAGATCCTCCACATGATACAGACCTATCCTTTACTGGACGCTGTCTGTAATTCGTAGGTTTACATAACAACGATGGTCACTGAAGAGCAAATCATATTCCCTGTATGACCGAACCACATGAAAAAAGAGATCTGAACTACCGTCTCGAATTCATAATATTGAGATACACGAAGCAACTCGCTGGTCTCCGTCGTCTTACCCTCTCGGGTCGTGCCCAAACGACCCCCACCTACATCCTGTATATGAGCCCAGCAAGTGAGGACTTAAGACTAATCGAAAGTGTTGCTTCACTCGTTCACCCTCAGCCTATATTCAGGTGACAGATTTTCTAATATATGAGGTTAAACATACAATTATCATACTTCCTTATTCCAGAGAATAATCAATGTGCTAGACTACCCAAACCTAAAAACATTAGAGTATGATCATTCTACATCCGTCGTAAGATCGCTGTATGTATTCAAAATGAAAATCTCTTCGTCATATAGACCCAGCAGGTGGCAGGCCCTCCTCTGGAACTATCTATCCAACAATCATAGTGATACTAGATCATTCGTGATCTACAATCTCTCTGTAAGATATAAATCCCCCGCCGCTACCCTCAGCAATTCATAATCCTCTAACATATCCACCATCTACTCACCACCGACTGCCATCTACACAAAGTTTTCATCATCAGATTACCTTCTCCCACGAGCTGTCACAGATAATCTACTGAATCTAAATCAGACAAAAAGTCCAGAGCTGATGGGAGTCAACGCGACCCAGTGTTGTTAATCTTGTAGACTCTTTTTAAAGAACAATGATTTACAAGCTTGCTCATGATGCTAATCTAAGTATCTAATCATCTTCTCTCGAGCCTATACGTACATTTATAAACTGAACTGAAATTTCCATTGAGCTAAACAAAATACGTAGAATAAGCAAAGACTTTCATTAGGGTCCACTGGCTGACAGGGACATGCCATGACACTATTACAGGGACTCAAATCTCTTCATGAATACCTTTCTGACGGTCATTGAAGTATTTCATTCATTAACAATGACTGATCCTCTCCATGTCATAACCTTTATTCCCGCTACTAAATCGAACTGGAGCCAGCATCGCACCACCTTGCTCGGTCTGAGAAGCCACAGTGGCAGCACCTAACCTACTCCTGGTCTAGGACCATCAACCATTCCGTTGTCACTGTCGTTCCAGGACGGGTGTCCCGTGCGTGATACAAACCGCTCAACTACTGGACTCGTTCCCCCTTCTTTAATAGCTTCATATTTTTTCACATCAAATGGGAAGATGTCGTTAAAGACGCTCGTACTCACAGCGGTGCATCACGTAACATGTGCAGTCCCTCTGTTCTTTCTTTCCAGCGCAGTAACGTGCGGTAGGGCCAACCATCACCTAAAGACGGTGCTGCGGTCACCAAAATCCGAGGCGGGTCGCATTCCCTGGCAATCAGGAGTCCCTCGAGTCTTTCGGTGAGTGAGGTCTTCCCTCCCCGACCACCAGGGATCGCTCGAGTGTCCCCCGTGAACCCGGGCAGCTGCCGACGCGGCTGCGCCAGGCTCACCTCTACTGAGCAGGAGATGCATCACCACCTCCAGCCATTAGCCAGTATCATAAATATCGTCAGTCACGTAATGAGACAACATTATTTATAAAAGGAGGAAATTAGCTTCACCGATTTTCCTATGAGAATATATATCCTGTGTAATTAATCATAGTAGATTACAAAAGCCTCGTCACAATGTGTAAACACATTAACTTAGCCGTTTACGACATTGTGGCGATCGTAAATAGATGGACTTTGAGAGATGGTTGTAATTACTTACAAGATCTGACAAGTGGGCTGCTCCCTGCCATCTTACCTGCAAGATAAAGAGATGTAATTAGACTCACATATTCTCATGGATTGTGTGTAGTTTGTGGTGTTGGACAGTTAGGGTGATACAAGTTACAGTGGAACCATAAGGCTCATAATTGCCATTCTAATAAGCCTCTCGTCAGTAAAACGTCTAACAATCATTCGTGTTTGTGATGGTTTGATGGCTGTGATAAGACCTCTCAGCACCCACTGATCTAGGGTGAAATCAGTCTGTCCTTTGATTTTGTTAGTTCGGATGATCAGAAAAGTAATTAACGACGACATCAACGTAACGAGCACGACGGTACGACCCTTGATGGCTTTTCCTCTCACGTGACCCTCTAAAGCTCCAGGCCATCATACCCTAAAGTCGTACCGTCTTGCTCAAGGGGATAATGACAGTTTGCGCATGTGTGTTCCTCGATTTCCTTGTCGTCGACCAATTGGGTTTACTGGTCAGGAGTGGTTCCGTATTACTCTTTCCCTACATGCTCGTGGACAACCCGTCTTCGCGCGCCACCCGCCGGTCCGCCCCGCTGAGTTACGTGCCTCACGACTGGAAATTACAATGAATCACACAAAGACTTGATGTTCAGAGAACCTATGCAAGCCCGGTACTCGAGGGATACAAAGCCTGAATCGTGGTGGTATGAGGGAGGAGATGCGAGAGGCTGTGACTAGGAAACACTGGCCGTATTTTTTTTTTTCTTACGTTAGCTGAGACGGCACGGGCAGCTGAGGCCCTAATCAAGGACAATACCTAGGGGTGGATGAACAGCTGGGTTGACTGTGGACCGACTGCCGCAGCCAGGATTCGAACCCATGCGCTCGACCCTGGGTGGCCCGTAAATGCGTCACAGACAGGAGCGCTAAGCGCTGCCTCTGATTCGTTTGAAATGAACAGTACATAAATAATGATGGCAGAGTCGTGAAGCTGACAGAAAAAAAAATGAAATTAAACAATCTGGTAAGAGAAAAGGACAGACCGTTGAATACCATGCAATATTCCCAGCACTCGAATACGGGGCCGGGCTCTGAATAGCTCCGTTTTCTATGATTGATCATTGGTAACCTATTAAATTAAAAAAGGATTTAAGAGGAGATTATTGGCTAGCACAGCCAGGGATGATAAATGCGCCAGTGGCTGACCAGTGTAAACATCCGCCCCCTACTGTCAGTACCACGTCAGACTACCGTACTCTACGTACACCATGCAAATGGGAAATTGATGTCTGTAAATGCAGATGAGTAGTTGTTTTCTCTGAAGAAACAACCACTACAATAATTCCAGTGACAAACAACTGAAGAAGTCCTGATATTGTTGATGCTAGTGACAATCAACTGGAGAACTATTGGTATTCTTGATGATAAGGGGAAATAAAGAATATATGTGAGTGCAAACAGTCATAAGTAGTGAATAGAGGTGTGGTAGATGACCAACACCCTCCTGCTATTTAGGTTACTTCCAAACCTCACAGTCGAACCTGGAATACGAGTACACAACTGAGACAATAATATCATACTACTTATCCACATGTAACACATCGAGACAATTAACCTGGGAATCGCTCTACTCCTAAATGCTCGTTAACTATTGTTCGTAAAGGGTTGTAACATTCATCGCAAACTAAGACAATTACATAAGATCACATTCCACTGAGACCAAAACTAGCGTCGTGAACATTTAACACATGTCGGCTGTTCTCATCACATAATCTTCACGCTAGCGCGTGTCTATAATTGGAAGGAGAGAGCAATCAAGTCGTGAACATTAGAGGGCGTAGACAGCTTTTAGTAGGAGAGAAAGACCTCATCATGAACCAAGGATCGGTTGACTACCAATGAACACAACCGTATTCAGACAGAAGCAGACCATTGGGTTCCTAACGAGGCTGTTTGTGACAGTGGAAGAGAACGGAAACTCAATGATCAATGCGGTAGGAGGAGAAAGAACTACAGATTCTTTAAAAGGAAAAACTCGTAAATCTTTCGTATAGCTGAGAAGGTGCTAATGATAGCGATCATGGATCTGAAGCAAAGCATGTATCAAGTCTGTGTTCAAACGTATCCAAAAAATTATGGCCGCCGTTGGTCCACCTATTCCTGGCTAGCGTGAGGCCGAAACCCCTTGCTGAGGAAACTGGGGGGATAGGTAGAGATGAAGTCAGGGTTTACGGAGGATCAACTCAAGTAGGTCGAGGGAAAGTAGATCTGTGGAAGGCTAGCTAAGGCAGGTCGAGGGACAGTCGGGTTCTGAAAAATGGCCAGCAAAGTGGAAGCTTGAGTAAGGAAGGTCGGGGTTTTGTGGACGACCAGTTAAGTTAGGCTGAGGAAGACCGGGTAACTGAGAGATCCTGAGATGAGCCGGAGAGTCTGGGTTTGCACATCATCACCTAAAACGCCAGGTCAAGAAAGTCAGAACCTCTAGATGGATGGCTCAGTGAGGTGACAGGATGAATGACTATTTCCAGACAACCATCCAAGACTTGTCGAGTGAGGGTGAAGACTCCCAGCAAGTCAGGTGAGGGAGATCGAGGGAGAGCATTTGCTTCTAGGGAACCAGCTAAGGCAGGCTGG
The DNA here is from genome assembly GCF_036320965.1 of Panulirus ornatus. Classification (NCBI taxonomy): domain Eukaryota; kingdom Metazoa; phylum Arthropoda; class Malacostraca; order Decapoda; family Palinuridae; genus Panulirus; species Panulirus ornatus. Next base: position 13,519,034 of record NC_092260.1, on the reverse strand, counting down.
GGAAGAATGAAGGTCTCGAGATAATCTTCTGACGTGCGTCGAGAAGGAGCGGGGATTTCCATACAGCCAGCTAGCTGAGGCTGAGGGAGGGAGAGCTCCGGACTATCTTGTACCGGGGAAGAAGGACAGATAATACAGAGTGGTGATGGTGGTGGTGGTGGATGTGGCAGCCGTGGAGGAAGTGTTCGTTGTGGAGGACGTGGTGATGCTAATGCTCAATGTTGGAGATTGTATGGTAACGTTCGATGCAGTAATTGTGGTGGTGCTGATAGTGCCACTGTAACTGTGATGGTGGTGGCGGCTGCGGCAGCGTTAATGCTCGTAGCGGTTGTGATGGTGTGTGTGATGGTAATCAGGCTCAATGTGGTGGTTCTTGTGGTGGCGGTGGTGACGGTGGTATGATGTTTACCCTGCTGTAGGCCACCCTACCTCCTACCCACCACCACCATCACCAACAACAAAATTGTCCCACTGGATTTCATACCGCTTATCAAGAACCATTTCGCTCGACACTACGCCACAACCATCCGAATGACGACTTAAAACTGTACTAATGAGGGATATTTGATCATATCTGTTGATGTTATCAGAAGGTCCTCCAGGCCTTAGCCCGGCACCAGCCTCGGCCTCAGTTGTATGGGCGGCCCGGCCCATCCACCCTCTCCCATCTTAACTTTAATTAACCGTTGCAGTTCATATAGTCTTGACCCGCTGCGTACAGCATGGCAGAGAAACGCCCCTCGAGCCCGCGAAGACGCTCACACATCACCATGATTAAACTGTCATAAAAATTTCCCAAGTGACTATTTACTTGTATTCCAGAAATAGTTTGGCCCAAGTATCACCTCCCATAAACTTGGAGAAGAAGCCTGAGCCGATAAAGGATAAAAGCTTCTTATATACATCGAGAAAACATTTTCCTCAATATTTACCCCACGGGAAAGCGTCATTCTGGCCATTGCTGAAATATTCTTGTGAATGACGCTAAACAAAATTGCTCCTGAAAGCCACAAACAATAAGAATAATCATAATATAATTCCACGTGGTCACTATTTCGTTAGTTCTAGTGGCAAATGAAATTCCAAAAATACGTGTTGAATTATGCTGCATTACTTCTGACAATGTATGATAATCAAATCACCTTCGGGGAGGAAAATAGAATATACTTTAGCGGGGAAAGATGTAATGATGATGAGACGTGCATCAGGCTGACGAGGTGGGCCACTGATGCAACACAGTTTTAACAACAATAACTTTACTGCCTCGCACATCGACGAGATCATAATATTTTCTTCATAATTTTACCAGCCATATTCATCTGTCTCATTCTGGCCACTTTAGCTTTAAATACAACTTATCGGAAGCCAGCCAATCATCCCATGGCAATATTGTCGATCGTGCAATGGCCATGGATGTATGAGAATGCGTATGAACCGAGAATAATTTTCAACACCTTACGAAGCCGTTCAGGAATTCTTCATTTAGTGGTCATGACTTAATTTTGAGGACCTTAATGACCCTGGCAGTTGAAATGTCTACTGCCTGCATAACCAACCTACAATCGACCATTTTATCAATTTGTACATTAAAATACTCGTGTGTATATATATATATATATATATATATATATATATATATATATATATATATATATATATATATATATATACCCTCATACATATACATGAAATCATCTAAACTCTGATATCATATTCAGCTATGGTAACCAGTATTCTAACGTCTATCACTGTAGGTCACATCAATGTCTATATGCGTCTTTCACGAAGATTTTTCACACAAGTTATCTACCCCGGTTACATTCACTCTGGCAACGCTGTATTTCCGTGTGTCACACGAACACCTCCCTCGGTGGCAATGATTTACATAATGTTATTCTTATGCGTATGAATACATTTAACTTTCAGCTTCTGAAACAAAATCGTGATTATAACCCATTTCATAAAGTTTCCTAGCGGAGCTCATACCAAATGAGAGTGTGTGTGGTCTTACAATAATCCTCACCACCTGGGAAAGGTGTTACAATCTGCTGTTGGTCAACGTGTCTTTTTAACGTCGACGGCATTAAATGACCCTGGCAGTTGATAGGCCTGAAGCCCAAACCGACCAACAAATCAGCTAAGAAGATCATCGGTGCACCATCAAATCATGGCACAGATGTAAACATTAAACATCTACGAGTGTGTGTGTGTGTGTGTGTGTGTGTGTGTGTGTGTGTGTGTGTGTGGCAGGGGGAACTTTAATAATCGTCGGCTCGCCGCCAGCAAGCGTCCACTACACCATTCTCATTTTCATTGTCTTATCCTACGTCACGCACCCGTTCTCTTTAATTCCCATTTATCTTTCGTCTCATTTATTTTTCCATGCTCATTTTCTTTCCCGCTCATTATCTCAATTTTTTTTTCTATCTCAGCTGTCCTTGCCACCATCAAGGTCAGCGTTCTCATTACCTTTCTCATAACCTTTTAAGCTAGACGATACGATCCTTGGGCACCACGACGGTACAACTCATCGGTGTGATGGCATGTGACCTTTGACCTGGCCCTCAAGGGCCAAGTTAAAGGCAAGGTCACCATGCACATGAGTCGTATATTCATGTGTACAGGAATAAGCATAGCCAGTTAAAACCTGGCTTCCTTTCGTATTACGTTCGCCGGTGAAAACTGTTTGAGAATTCAACTCTTTTTTTTCAACCTTTCCAGATTCGAACCTTCCCCCCCCCCCCCCCCTTTAGAGGGACCCCTTGCGGTCAGAGTGAGAAACTTCTCCCGTTCACGCTTTCCTAAAGAATTTCCATGGCGGTATACTTCCCTATACTACGTGGTGTCCCTTCTCGGCCTTTTCTTCCTCCTGCCGGATGTTGTGACGAGGGGAGTGGTGGGTGAGGACGTGCCCTCTGCCTCACTATCCCGTCTCCATCACATCTCAGATTGAGGCCACAGGGCACTACCACTGTCCTCCGGCTGAAACTTCGTCGTGGACCAACCCCAACACTTGGGTTGGGTGTTGGTCGACTCAGGATTCGAAGCCATGCGCGTCGGACCCCGGGATGACCCGTGCCGACCCACGATCAGTAACCACTGCACCAAGAAGACCCGTGTGTGTGTGTGTGTGTGTGTGTGTGTGTGTGTAATATTACATAACGTTATTCCAATAAACTGAAATAGCTGCATGATAGCTGTTACTTGAAATCATCAGAAGTATGTCATGAGCAGAGCTAAACCTTGGCGACAAGTCGGAGAAAATGTGGCTATTCCTTCACTGAGGAGTTGGCGTTGCCTTGCTGGGAAGATACTAACAAGTTTCACTAATCTGTGGTAAAGAGATTATCACGGACGGGGAGGGGCAGAGGCTTTGGCTTTTCGCTTATAACCTACAATTTGAATTAATGTCATCAACGGCAGGAGGAAAAAGAAAAGTATCCCAGTGATTATAATTAAGTCACATTTCCACCAGGAATCACACATTTTATAACATTATGTACTGAACGCCGGCAAGATGATAAAAAAATATGTGGATTTCGCAACGATGCTTCCTGTTTCTTACCGGGGAGAGCAACAATGACTCACGTGAAATAATTTCATGTGTGAAGAAAAAAAAGAAATATGAGGAAAATTGCGTGTTATTAAAGGTGGGTTGAGTGGTGAGCTGTGGTGGTGAGGGCGTAGGTTGTGTGTGGTGAGAGGTGGTGGTGAGTATGTAGGGTGCATGGGGAGTAATGGTGGTGTGGGCGTAGGATGTGTGGTGAGAGGTGGTGGTGAGGACGTACGATGTGTGGTTAGCTGTGGTGGTGAGTGTGTTGGGTGTATGGTGAGTGGTGAAGGTGCGTGTGTAGGGTGTGTGGTGAGCATATGGAGATTTGTGAAAGAGCGAGACGAGCACGTGCGGTTGTGTGTGTGTGTGTGTGTGTGTGTGTGTGTGTGTGTGTGAGGGTGCGTGGGGAGTGCGTAAGGGGAAGAGTGTTGCAACAGAATGGGGATGGCAACGACGACAGTGAGATGGATGACTTAGCGGGAGGAACGTTGAGTCAGTAGGGAGGAGGGCGAGGGAGGGCGAGAGAAAGTAGGTAGGTAAGGGAGAAAAAAAAGAGGGATTTCAAAGATAAAAAGAGTAAAGAGAAGACAAAGAGACATTTGAGTGTCGCCATGAGAGAGGCGAATTTACGTCTTCACCGATGAAATTATTAGACAGGCGCAACGTACCTGGCAGTCCCCCTCCTCTCGCCCTATATAACATGAACCATGTAACCATTCTACCTACCTCCTGGACGAACAGTCTTATCACCCCAGCACCCAAAGCTGACCAAGATGATGTCTTTCAACCTACATCTTTGAAGAGTTGTTTACGTAAGACCTTCGAGAGGACAGTCCTCAGGCGACCTTTTACATAAAGATCTTCCATAGTATATGGTTTAAAGTACAAAGAGGGTGTGCATCATTGCATTACCATTTCTTCATACTGAGAGCAACGATAGCATCTTCCATGATCTTAAAGCTGCCTTTGTTACTGCCATTCGACACGTAGTCTTGTAATAAGTAACTAGAGTGAATACAGGGCCATCTTCGCTAGATTTATGGCTACCTGTTCAACAGAGGGTCATCTGGTCTCTCTCTCAAGGACACAGAAGTGAAATCCAAGAGTCTGAACTTGCGACTCAGCGTAATTGATTTCATTTGTACCGGTGACACCCAGAAATTTATTGTACACCCCTTGCTCATCCTATCCTGTGACCGGTAGCGCAAAAGGACTATACTGGTCACAAAGGGTCTTAGTCAGACCCCAGTGGGTTGATATGACACAGGATGTTGCGATTCATTGCAGATGTTTCATTGCGTACATGACATAGTTTCATATGGTAAGTCTTACCGACTAGAAGCAAAAAGTGGATACAAACTTAAAATCTCAGGTATCTCGTTATCAACAAGTCGTGTGGCATTTCTTGCACGGTTTGTTTGGATCTAGCCCTAAAAGCCTCCATCTTTTTTCTTTTTTTTTAACATTCTAAGAAATAGTGTTCTAGCTTGTATCTACATATTTGACCACAAACTTTAGAATTCACGTGGTTGACATCTTCAGGTAGGCCACAGCGCCAATAGCACCTACAGCCTAGCCTTAGTCCTACACAGTCACCACATCATGCACTCTGCAGGGCGGTACACTGACCCCAACCTTGATTATCGTTCTACTTAATGCCCTTCTTCAGTCCATGCCAAAGGACACCCGAGCACGATATACTCCGTTATGCTGACAGTATCACGATCAAAGAGAGAGAGAGAGAGAGAGAGAGAGAGAGAGAGAGAGAGAGAGAGAGAGAGAGAGAGAGAGAGAGAGAGAGAGAGAGACGGGCAGACAAAGTACTACAAGCGTCCCTGACAGCGTCACGCCCCATACGGCCCCCTCCTGAGGCAGTACTCTGGTGGCGAGCTATCTTAAGACTGCGGCCCACACCTTGCTACCCCCTTCCCATGACACCCTCCCCCGCAATCCCCTCTCACCCACACCACCATCACTCTGGCTGCCCCACCCCTGGCAACGCACCAAGGAGCGCCTCAGATTTCCTCGCAGATCGAGAATGGTATATATTTCATCAAAGCTAAAATTAGCTTCGTGTCCGACTATTCTTCACTCTAAAGAGTCATTTAAAACTATTTCCTTCGTTTGCTTTCAGTACTAAATCAAACGTAGCTTATTGAATGTGCGTTTTTTTGTATATATATATATATATATATATATATATATATATATATATATATATATATATATATATATATATATATATATAACAGCAAAAAATTAAGCTATATACATGGAGCGGTCTACATGTGAGATGCACCAAATACCGACGATACGTAGATCATCTTCACATGTACACCATGAAATCCTTTGTTTACATTCGGCTGCAAGTGTCGCTGTCGTAAATATGAAAGTTGCACACACACATGATAGCCTTGTACAGCTGTGTGTGAGGGAGAGCACCTGTGACGAGACAGCCTATAGGTTGGGTTAGCGTAATGTGTATGTGTACGTCCGTGTTTGGTAACTACATATTTCTGTTTAATGGGTTCTACACTTGTAGGGCCCCATCATCTGAACATAATCTAACAGTATACAGCTTTTAAACCGTGTGTGTGTGTGTGTGTGTGTGTGTGTGTGTGTGTGTGTGTAATCACCAATTTCAACTACACGGGGTGGGAGTTTTACACATGTGGGGTCTCACCTCCTGAACAATGTGTGTACGTGTGTGTATGTGTGTGTACCAGCGAGGAGATATACCAAAGAACCACTACAAGCACAAGCACTTTTCTCATTATTCACCTTGTGCTAACCCCAGACACACATGGCCACGATACTAGAAATCCTTTTACGTGTCCTGTAATGTTTTTCCCCGGCGTGTCCAGAGCCAGGCTTTGCTTCGCTTTCAGTCCAAAGTTTCTCTTTTTAATCTTTCTATATAATCCCATCCTTCGCCAGGGTTCTTACCTTAACCTCTTTCTTAATGTCTCAAGCCATGACCACTGTTTTTCCTTATTCCTGGATTACCTAATTCGATCTTGCTGTTATGTGCACTGCATTTTTCCCAGCAAATATAATGTGATATCACCGTTAGTGTAATCAACGTAAGGTAATAAATCTAGTAATCATAAACTGATGTATATGTCCAATGAACGAGACAACTTCATCTCTTATGCAAAGAATTTGTCTCCATATATATGCATGTATGTTGGATTAGCCCTTTAGCACGACACTTGGGTAGGATGGCATGATCTTTGATCTGACCTAAAAGTATCAGATCAAAGGAGGACAAGGACCCTCTGGGTCCCTGGGCCAACTCGGATCCCACCTGTCACTCTCCTATGTTGTTGTACTGTGCCCACTACATGCACTGGTCTTGCCTACACCAACCCATAGTTCCGTGATCTTTATTCATCTGTCAATGAAGTGCTTTGTTAATATGTACTATAACTAAAACGGCAGGTCCTGATAAGCTTTATCCGAGAACAATGACAGAAGGGGAAAATGAGGTAATTAAGTCCTTGATTGCCATTTTCAATAAGTCACTTACTACAGGAAAAGTTCCAGATAAATGGAAGTTTGCTAATGTAACAACGATATTCAAAAGAGGTCACTGCCCGAAAATCATCGTCCAATCAGCTTAACGTCTGTAGCTGGAAAAATTATGGAAGCCATCAGTCGAGATAGAATTGTAGCCCATTTAGTTGAGCACCATTCAATAAACGATTCTCAGCATGCCTTTCGACGAAATCGCTTAGGCTGGACAAAAATTGTTTAGTCTCTTCTTTAACATAATCAGCATGTTTGACGAAATCAAAAAAAGTTGATGTCATCTATCTAGATCTATATTTTCAAAAAAGCATTACATATTGTCCCGTAACAAAGGCTACAGGGAAAACTTAAGTCACATGGCAGTGATAGGGTTGTGCTTCGGTGGATAAAAAAAAAAATTGGTTGAGTGGCCGTAAATAAAGAATTGTGATCAGAATGGTTAGACGTAACAAGTGGTGTGCCACAAGGGTCAATCTTGGGACTGAGAAAAACTGATGGACTGGACTGGGCTCAAAGGTACAAAGTTTTACATATCGGTGGTAAAAACGAAAATGCAAGTTGCAGTATGAATTCTGTTAAAATGCAAGAAGTACATGAGGATAAAGACGGACGTAATAATCTCTGGTGACCTAAATCCAATTAAGCACTGCACAGAAGTAGCGAAAAGCGTTACTAAAATTCTTGGATTCATGGGTAGGGTCTTCGAATTCCAGTCCTTACTCTTTAAAATTCATTGGTCCGTTCCTACCTTGAATACTGTGTTCAGTTTTGGCCATCCTATCTCAAAAAGACATAAACAAAATGGAAAGAGTACACCGGCAAGATGCCAAGATGATTTACGGGCTGAAAAGCAAATCCTATATGAGCAGATGAAACGAATCAAATCTTTTTAGCCTAGAAAAAAAAGGTTAAGAGGTGATCTAATGCAAGTATTCAAAATCAATCAAGGCTTTGATAATCTTGAATTGTCAAGCAACTTAACACTTGATTCGTCTGACTTCACTCATAGTAATGGACGCAAACTCGAGGGCAAACGTTTTACCTCGAATGAACCAAAGTACTTTATCTTCAAGAGGATTGTTAACCTATGGAATGACATGCCAATCAGAGCGGTTGAAAGCAACACTATAGATACGTTTACGAACACACTTGATAAATATTTCGCTTAAAGTCCACGACTTACATTATTGGCGCCACCTTAGTCATATTGACAATTTGCAGGTTAATTTCTTTGAATCACATGTATGCTTTCTAGCTTTTACCACACCAATTTGTAACTTTCTGGTATTTTCTTCTATAACAAACAGCCTCAAAAGGACCTTATGGTCTGTTGCTGTTTGAATTACTTCGCATTCCTTTGTACCTATCATTGCTATCTATGAAGACGAAACCCTGGTACAAACCACACCAGAGGTATATCAGCCACACAAATGATGTCATTATAAAGTACATTACGAACGCAGTAGCTGCCACGTCAGGAGTGTGCCAGGGCCTGTCGGCGGTGCTGGCAGAGGCAGCAACCCAAACTGGCGGGCCTTCCAAGACCCGCGGTTCCCAGGTGGTAGTAACCACCCCTACGAAGGTAGGACTCTTGAGCAAGACGTAGCTGCTCCTGAGCAAGACGTAGCTGCCCCGGAGCAAGACGGTATGAGTCTAGGATATGATTTACCTGAGCCTTTGATCTGACTCTAGAGGGTAAAGGTAAAGGTCACATCATCATACCGGAAGGTAGAAGCGTCGTATTGAGCAAGTTAATTACAGACGGCTGCCGAAAAATAATATTTTTTTTTCAGTAAATTTGAAAATCAGCACATTTTCATTTCAAATATTTTTTTCATATGAAAATCAGTAGAAAACCAAACAATACATCTAATATATGTGGTGGTACAACCAGCAATATGTGCTGGGAATGACATTATATTTCACAAATGATTACTTTGAAACTGTCAAATTAGAATAACTCTAAAGGACTTCATCATCCGATCCATTCAATACAGTTTTGAGGTTATGTCTCGCAAGTTCGAATCAAAGAGTCTCTTGCCTTCGTAATATCAACACAGATAAAACCAGTCACATAGGAATATCAACAGAAAAACAGAACCATATCTTCGAGTTATAAAACCTCAGTTCATAAAAATTCACGGAGCTTCCTGCCAAACTCTTCTGTTATTCGCAGATGCAAATGAGTTCCGTCATATCACAGTCTCATCCCAACCTAAGTAATGAGTACGAACTCAGTCTAAGGCTCTTCTGAGGATCCAAAAAGGCTGTTACACCTAGCCTTCCTTAGATCCTAGAAACCGACCGTTGAACACGACACTGTTACTCTCAGTGTGTGGCGACCCGGTCTCGTCAGTTCAAGGGCTAAGCCACCATGACCCTAGAGGGAACCCGTTATGCTCAAGGGTCGCCCGTGGTGCCCAAGAGGATCATCAACATCCGGAGACTTACAAGACCACAACCCTGTAAAGTCTCCTCCCACTGGTAAGGCCACATTGGGACTGATACCAATATCGGCGACCTTCCACAGACGGAGACCCTATATAAAAAACGGCACCATACATTGATCAACACAGAATCAGGCCTTTACTTTGGTTCATTCCAGGGTGGTGAGGGAGGCCCCAGAGAGCAGTTCCGTCCGCTCCAGCAGAAGGGATGTAGGCTCCTGGAGGTGAAAGTCCTGGTCTACTCATAACGAATCTCTGGCCATCCACTACGCACACACACACACACACACACACCCATCAGCCTCGTCTCTCTCATACCCATGATAAACGAAGCTAATCATGCGCCCAGCATGACAGTCTGTCTAGTCTTTCTCAGCTCTGTTTCCTCTCATGTAACCATATTGACAACCTGTTTCCTCTCTCTCTCTCTCTCTCTCTCTCTCTCTCTCTCTCTCTCTCTCTCTCTCTCTCTCTCTCTCTCTCTCTCATCTCCACTCACTGCTTTGTGGTTCTGTTCTAACCTCGGCCTATTCCAATCTAGCAGCCTGTACGCCCACGTGCTCTTTTAGCCATACGTAGTCTCTTAGCCTGTTATACTTCTCCAATTGGTATGTTCTCAGCCTGCATACTTTCCTAACCTGTGTTCCCACAGTCTCTAACTTTACCTCGGCTGTATGCTCTCCCAACCTGTATGTTCTCACAGTCTTACACTCTCCCAGACAGTTCTACAAGGCAGCCGTTGGTAGGGCCTCTCGATAACGAGTGACCCTGAACTCTAAAACAACATTTCTCTAACTTATGATCTAATCCCCCCCATCTCTTCCCGGATTCAACAACATTCTCGCTAGGAAACACCCGCGTCTGACTCACTCCAGAGGATGAATTGCGTCATAAAGTTCGGGGAAGATTACCACTCGATCTCGATTGTCAGATGCAAAGAAGGAAAAAAAAATTATTAGTGAGACTCTTGGCTCGTGAAGCGGGACCCCAGCCTTTATGGCGGGCAAGCGGTGACGGAGGCCAGGCCGCTGCCGGAGGCACAGAGCGGCGCGATGACGGGAGGGACTGACGCTGATGGTGCTCTGGTGATGTTGCCTTTGTTGCTGGTGATTTTATGCACGTGATGTTGCCTCTGGTATTGGCGCTGGCGATGTTTATGCTGGCAATGCTGCCTTGGTACTGGTGACGTTTAAGTCGCTCATGTTGCTGTCGCTACTGCTGGTGCTGCTCCTGTTCCTCCTGCTGGTGATGCTAATGCTGCCGCTACAGGTGTCGTGATTTATAACTAACAATTATGCCACTGCTGGAGACGCTGTCGATAACGGTGTTCATCCTCTGCCGATCCAGTTCACGCAAAATTTACAACTCCTGCTTTCTTTTTTTTTTTTATATTATGCCTCTGTTTCTCCTCCTGTTGTTGCTGAGGTAGTTTTGCCTCACTTGCCTGAGCTGGTGTCTCTTGCATCTATTCGAGGAGGACGTGGAGGTGAATGTCAACAACACCAACATACCACCAGGGCACGTTATTCGTACCACCACGCTCACCACTCCAGGTAGTAGTACATAGGGACACCAACAGCAAGAGCAACCTCAGCAACCCAGGGCCACCACCGCAAGCACGACCAATGTGTTTATCATAACCTGCCAGCGAGATCATCCCTGCGACAGAAATAAGGTGAGCATACTGTACTAGGAGCCAACAGCTACACCAGGACGTACCTTAAGAAAACTAATTTGAAGCTGTCAGGGTACAAGACAGCAGAACAAGTGTAGTATGCACACGACTACAGTAAACCCTAGCGAACGCCCTTGATTTTAGTATCCTTGATTTTCTGGGATACGAAAGTTCGCTTAATCTTAGCACTATGACATGTCAGTTTCCTAATTTAGCAACGATTCCTAGAACCTTGCCACGTTCCATAATATCTCGCTCAGCTGCTTGAACCTCTTCACGCTCTGGTCTGCCCCCCCTGATGATCAAGATGTTACTTCCGTGCTCCTAAAATATAACCAAGCTTTAAAAATATCGTCAGGTTCATCAAAATGCAGCCATGTACATTAATATCGAGAGGCTCGGCCTAAGATTTCAAGTTCCTTAAACTTTCACAAAATACCTGCGAACATCTCAAGAGTATATAGAACCTCCTGAAATATCACCACACTCTTAAATCACGCCAAAAATATAGTTTAATTAACATCCGAGAAAAAAGCAAATTTCCGTGAAAATCTTCACCTGTCCCGATAGATGGAAAAAAGCGAGGAGTTGGCAAGAGCCGGGCCCGCTCATGCCGGCAACCGATGCCAAAATTCTTATGTCAAAGTTTTTAATTTGTGAGGAACGCAGGAGCAGCCTGCCTACCTGCCCACCCGCTTCCCTCCGACCCAGCCAGCCATGCACCGAAAACGTGAAGACACAAAGATTAATCATGCGCTCAAGCCTTGCACTCAAGCGTCATATCCCAACACAGCGCACTCGAAGCCACACACACTCATACCATAAATTCATGCTACAGTCTAAAGTGATGCACTCAAGCCACGCATTTACGCCACGCTTTGAAGCCGCTTACCTGTTTAAACCAAATACATGTGTTATGTATCACTCATGCACTCATGACACACTCACAGGACTCGCATTCAGGCCAAGACTTCACGCCATAAACGCTTGCCACACATGACAGTATACGCATGGCACTCGAGCAGACAGCAACAATAAATTAAGATCTTTAAGTTGACGCTGTCATGAACATGCGTTCCCTCGCCTCAACAACAGCAACGCTGAACGCACTAAAAGTATTAAAGTGACGGCTAACAGACAAACATATTATCCTCAGTCCGTCAGAGGTGACCACTATTAGGTCATTACTTAACTTCATCCTTTCGTGTACGTTTCATGTGTAAGATAAGACGTCTGGCGTCATGACCAGCCGCCGATGATAAAAATCAGGTCCAGCATCATGGATAATGGCATCATCACTATGTGAGAAGGTACTAAGGCAGCACCAACGTCTCGTGTCTGGTTCTCTTACCAGCCTCAGCTCTTCAGCATCCATCACCGCTGGACTTTGCCCCACCGGTGGAGGAGACCCGTGGTGGGAATCAAGCATTATGCTCCACGCCTGTAGGAGTACTTAATTCATCAGGCCTCGCCGCTGGAACACCGACACAACAAATGGCGAAGGAACAACACTGCTGGGGCAGTGCCTCCTCAGCGGGCACCTCAGGCGTGTGAGAGGTTCTCTGGAGAGGACAAACACCTGGTGCTCCCGGGGCAAGCCAAGACATCGAGACTACGACCGTGAGATTAGATCGACGACCTGATTACCAGCATCTTAAGCCACCATACATCACACTCCGACTCATGCCGAAAATATTCGGTGATCTGAAGCACCTTCATTAGACCGATGAGTCGGCCAAGAGACCAGCAGACTCAAACATCGGCATCGTCTGGTGGCGATGTGACAACAGTGCCAACGGGGCAGGGTTGGCTGCCCCACCTTGAATGAAGCCCCTGGCGGGCGTCAGACACGCGCCCACCTCACTCTGGTGCTGCTCGTCGCCAGGACCCGCCCGCTAAGGGTGACAGAGGTACGTGTTGCTGTAGTAGCGGCGGCAATATGCTGAGTAAAGCTATTTTTAGAGGACGGGGAGGGGGTGTGTGCTGGTGACAGGTTGGGAGAGGCCCTTACCTGGCCAGGGTACCTCGTGCCAGGTAGCCGGGTGAGGGAGAGGTTTCCCCATAAATTCACTTCCACCCCACAAACTTCACGAGTATGGAGGGTAACCTTTGATCATGATTTTGTGCACCGTATTTTCCTGAAAGCTTTGAAAACACCTATATCCAAAAGGCATTCTTCTTTTTAGTATATCTTCCCTTGATCTGAGGGCGTTGAGAGGGTATAAGATTGTAAGCGGATGAAGGTTCAACAGCAGGTAAACTCCCAGACAATGTTGGCATACGTATATAGAGAGAACTCTTAGCGCAATATCGAGTCTGCTCTGCACACGAGCCCAAGGTACGAGTGGAATGAACCGTCATCGGTCAACAACCCCCTTCCTACTTCTCTCTCTCTCTCTCTCTCTCTCTCTCTCTCTCTCTCTCTCTCTCTCTCTCTCTCTCTCCCTTTTTCCCTTTACCCGCCTCGTTACGCTGCGGGTTTACCGGGTCAATCTGGCGGTGAACGAGGCTGTTCCCTCCGGCAGCCTTGACATGTGTGTTCCCCGTAATTGCTTTCCTAGCTCCAGCCGGCTGGAAAGCGCGCCCGGCCACAGCTGAGGAAAACCCCTCAAGTGGTATCGTCACTACGGTTTACGGTGGGATAAAAGAGGAGCTGATCTGAAGAGGCAGGACCCGGTGGAGAGGACGCGGGTTTGGAGGAGGCAGTGGGGGACACAGCTGGGGAGGCGGAGGAGGGGAAGTGAGGCAGGGAGCAGCGGAGTCTGTTCTACACTTACGATTCAACTTCGATTCGCTACACCTGAGGTACTCGATCGTGAGGTGAGGTTTTATGGCAGGGAATCTTGGAGACACTAGGAGGCAGTGCCAACAACCGTTGCCCAACAATCACTGGGAAGCTGTCTCGTCGTCCATACACTACAACGGACGATCATGTAAACCCTGAGAAGCTGTGCCGTTGTGCGCGTGTGATACACAAACGACGGTCGCCTAAATTCTGGGAAGCAGAGACGTCGTGTGAAAGCCACTGTCGTCGACGATTTGAGGGAGTGAATTTCCCATATCAACCTTGGGAAGATGTCCTTCACACACATATCATTGCTTAGGTTTACTACGTACGACTCTTGAGAGAGTTTCACAAGTTGTGATAAAGTTCAGCTAATGATTACAACCTCACTACGAGTACTTACGGTAGTAATCGGTTCTACGTGAATTGTCGTTCTCCTGATTATAGAAATTCAATGTCACCTTCAATTCTACTGAGCACGACGATGCTACCTGATACTTAAGGATCAGGTCAAAGGTCAGACTATCATACCTATGGGTCGTACTGTCGTGCTCAAAGAACTGATCTATCAGTGCGGGGACGAAGTCCAACTCTCTCCAACAATCACAAGTCCCAAATGGCTCGAGTGGCAGACCCAAGTCCTCTGATGGTCTAACACATTTCTCTGAGCGTAACTCAACGTATAACATACTATTTGTCCTCCAGGAGTTGATTTCTCGGTCGACGGATCGTGAAACGAGGCTTTGTCGTCTTATGGCCAAGTAAGAACAATAGATACTAGACTGAGTTATATTTTGTAAACCACTTCAAACTGAAGTTCACGATACAAGGCTGCCACAAGCCTTCAGAATGGTATTGGACGTTCCAGTACGCTACACAGTAAACAGAAACTGAAGAACGAAAGCTGTGCAAATCGTCTGAGTTAATGGAGTAAACTGTGAACCTAGCATTTACAAAGTAAACTTTACACAGCTATAATTCACGGCCGGTAAGCAGAGTCTGCTGGTGACAACGATGTATTCAGCCTTGTAGTTCATATATGCCGACGACCACAAACATGCGTGTTATACACAGTGAGCAGACCAAGTGGTACCTGTGGTGGATTTATAGGTTACTAACAAAATCTAATGTTTATCAACCACATGTAATGCTTATCAACCATAATTAATGTTTATCAACCATAATTAGTTTATCAACCACTAGTAATGTTTATCGACCACATTTAATGGTCATCAACAATAGTGTATGGTCATTTATCACATTTAGTGGTTATCAACTCTTCAGTAATCTCTCAACCAGAACCTGCAGTAAACACGTCAATCAGACTGCAGAATTTTGTATGGGATGAAATCTGTTTTCACCGAAAGTTTAGTCTTGAACATTTCTATTCAGATCATCTGAAAAAAAAACTTGACCGAAATGTATGGTCGCTGTCTAACGTACGAGTAGGATTAAAGATCTTCATTATTATTATTATTATTATTATTATAAGGACGGCCTAATAATCATATACTTAAGGCACATGATTAACTCACTTTTCAGTAATGAACAGATAATTCACTAGTTATTTAGGAGACTTCCATTCTTATCCAAAATGCCTCTTACCTGTTCAAACGTCGTCTGCCAGCGGTAGTGTAATAAGGCAACCATGTCACGTTTGTTACTGATGTTTCACCAGCAGCCAATCATTCACTAGTTTACATCGCTCACACATTAAAGTGCGCTACACAAAGTTTATAAGTATACATCAAGCTTTTTCCGCGTTTAATGCAGCTGGCAGTTAAGCCGACGTAATGATCACTTAACAGTCAACAATGGCCATTATGATTACAATAAAAGTTCAGGTCAACCAGAGTCCCTTATCCCATTGAGCACGACCGGTGCGACCACAGCTGTACAAAGCTGGGGTATGATGGCTTGTCTACTTGTCTATCGGACCATTAAGGGTCAGAGGGTAAGTCAGCGGTCAGACCATCATATCCAAGTGTCCTACTTTCGTGCTCAAGCGTCGTACCGCTGTACTAAAAGGTCGTAACATCGTACTATAAGGTCTTAATGTCGTGCCTAAGGGTCATACCGTCATGCTCAACGGTCTAACTCTCAAGCTCAAACCTTTATCAACACCATGATTTCATCGGCAAAAACAAAGTCAACTTTCTATCACCGTTTCTTCCAGTGAGAAACACTGACAGACCGATCTCTTCCTCCATGTGCCTGACAGCAGTGATTCCGGTGTATCGGCCAGTGACAAGAAAAATACTATAATACCCAGGATCTCCCAACATCCACACGTTACCAGACCTAAGCGCAACCTGATATAAGGTAAACCAGTCTTGTAGACATAAGAGTTCCCAGTTTTTGTGTCATCTCACCTCAGAACCTGATATCCGCACATCACACTATTCTCACCTGCATGATAAGACATCTGGAATCATGGCCACCGACGAACACTTTTCTTTCGTATGATTTCCAGAACCTTTCGCCAGATGCTGGAATCATTACAGTTCAATTCAATTTCAGTTTCAACGAATCTCCGGAGAAAAAGGGGAAGAACGTCTTCAACAGTACGGTGGGGGTGTGCCCGCATTACAGTGTAACCAGTTTCAAGTGGCTCCGCAACATGACCCGAGCCACAACAGGACCTTGTCTTACCCAGCGTTACTCCACGGTAAGGGCGGCATGTGATGAGGCAAGCCTGGCGAGACAGACAACAGCCACGCAAAACACCACCTTCAGAGGTCAGAGCTGAGTGAGGAATATCATGCCCTGAGGAATATTACCCAAGTTGGCTTAATGTTCCTTTATCTGTCTTTTATAATACGACGTGGGAGACGGATGGGCTGTTCTGCAAGCGGACGGACGGGCAGACGAACCGATGGTCGCACACACGGACGGACGGGCAGACGGACCGATGGTCGTACACGCGGACGGACGGGCAGACGGACCGATGTGTTGACCACACGGACGGACGGACGGACGGACGGGCAGACAGACCGATGGTCGTACACACGGACGGACGGGCAGACGGGGGGGCCGATGGATGTACATTTGGACAGACGGAGGTTTAGGTGGACGAAGTAACATACACAAGGAGGGACGTGCGGCTGGACAGTAACCACTCTCACGCCACAGTTTCCAGGTGGGATGTCGGGAGGGATGAAGGGAGGTAGGCAGGGAAGGAGGGAGGGAAGAGCAATACGGCCAAGTGTGAAGCCTGTAATATTCCGTCTGACCCACTGACATCGAAGGCTGATTGCCACCCCAACCCAGCGCCCCCAACCCCCTCAAAGGACTCCGACTGTTTCTTAGGCTATTCATCTTTTTCAATTATATATATATATATATATATATATATATATATATATATATATATATATATATATATATATATATATATATCGCTATAGCTTTTCAAATATAAGAACGTGAGAATCCCCA
This sequence comes from Panulirus ornatus, assembly GCF_036320965.1. Lineage (NCBI taxonomy): Eukaryota > Metazoa > Arthropoda > Malacostraca > Decapoda > Palinuridae > Panulirus > Panulirus ornatus. The sequence continues at coordinate 13,501,605 of NC_092260.1, read as the reverse complement.
GCCTAGCACTGTCAACATGAGGACCTGGGTGTCCCTGTAGGGTGGGGCAGCCGCTGTCAAGGACGACAACCTGTGCTCCAGCATGGTCCTCCCAGCCAATGTTACTCATTGCAACAATTTTGCGCTGACGGCTCAGGGGAGGACCTCCATTACCTCTGCTGTGGACAACGTAAATAAATATTCCTCGCTCGGACGGTTAATAAATATTCCTTTGTTATGCAAAAATGGTAATATATTATGAGTAAACAGTAAACAGTTTCCCTCGGTGAACGCAAAAAAAAAAAAAAAAATCAACTCAAAAAGAAGAAAAATTCCGATATACCAGCATGTTTCGTCCACACTCCTCACTTGCGTTCTCCTTCCAGACCTGCAAAATATTTTCTGATGTAAAAAGACCGAGTCTCTGTGTGATAACATCTCGACGGAAACAATTGCTCAACACGTCATCATAATTCATTGCCCGGGTACCTTTTCCAGGACACTGTATTTCTTCAACGATGCATCAAAATAAGTAACTGCAATAGCGATGTGGTGAATGACTGTCCGATCACAGATCATTGTATGTCAAATGTACAAACTTACGGGGATCTACCACTTCAGGTAACAAATACGAATCATTACGAATTACCGTTCTGCTTTACGTCTTACGCGTACGACAAGAGTTATGGGTTGATAATCCACTCATGATATCCAGCAACATATCCACTCTACCACTCACTTCAATAGCAATCTTCAGACTAAAGTTGATCAATAAGATGACATGTAATGGATTTCTGATGAGATATATCTTCAAGTGATAAAGGGATTCATATAATTTGATTAGGACAGGTTCTTCGGTAATCTAATAACTTTAAAGCAACTCAGGATTTGAGAGAGAAAAAAAGTCTCTTGCTATCAATTTCAGTAAGTCTGCATATGCTATTAAGTCTTCCCACACCACAGGCGGGAGGCTTATGTCGGACCCCTCTATTACTGTAATCTCGTCACAGTGTCGCACATCCCTCCTGTGGGTCGACATCCCACACACGGGCACTCTCACACTCATTAAACACACACACACACACACACACACACAAGAGGCTGGTGTGTGTGCATGTAAACACATATGAATGAAGACATGATACATATATATACAAGGTTATAAGACAGGGAACACGAGTGTAAAGCTCTCCGCGTAACGCACAAATACTAATCACGAACACACACTGTCCTAACCTCCACTCCTGCACTGCCTATCTAGTTCCACTTACATTTGAAGACAACCTTTGGTGAACCTCTCCACTTGTTATCTCTCGCCATTTCATATTACTGTACTTGTTTCTACCCCTTTACTTTATGAACTCTATTCATATATTTAACATGTAACAGCCTTTGGTTTAAAGCCTTTGGCACGACGGTACAACCCATGAGTATATCGTATCGTCGTGCTTATCGAGGGTCGCACTGTCGTACTCACGTGCCGTTCCATTTACGCTAAAGGTTCGTACCGTTGTGTTCAATCGTGGTGCCGTCGTGATCATGGGTCGCACCTTCGTAATCAAAGGTGGGTCATGGGATTCAGACCGAGTCCCTGGGGACACTGATCATCTTGTAAAGAGGATTGCCATGCGAGGTCTTGCAGAACCGCTACACTAGTCATACACTAGTCCTGTGCTGACTTTGCAACGAGTTTGTATTACAAACATAGCAAGAGAGGACCTCGCTCACAGGACCTGACCTACTAGTTTGACGCGTGTGTTAAGACTGTGGCTTAACGACGCTTCTTTTCGCCGAGAGCCACGTGCACATCCATCTCGGTAATAAGTATTGGCTTTGTATGCTTGGGAAAGTTGTTGCACTAACAGCTTTGAACTTACAACGCCTGGATCTGTGAGTACATTGCAGTCTAATTCAGGGACCACGGGAGATATGATATATTTTATGAACGATGTTGAATCTAATAGCTGTTGACGTCTTCATGATTGCTGTGGACAGTCGAGCACCACACACAACACTTAGTCTTTCCCCTGAGGAGGGAGTACAAATTACAGTCACCTGTATGGATGACCACGTCTGCATGGTCCTACATGTCCTCAATGATTCTGCCAGTTTAGACTCATATCGCATAATGGACCAGATAACCTTCCAAACTACGCTTTTATTTAGGAATCGGTGGAATGAACATGGTAGGGAGGTTTCCCCTGCGTGAGAGAGAGAGAGAGAGAGAGAGAGAGAGAGAGAGAGAGAGAGAGAGAGAGAGAGAGAGAGAGAGAGAGAGAGAGAGAGAGAGAGAGAGAGGTGGCAAAAAAAATGACACTAGGAATGTTCATCCTATAACCTCTGAAGTGTATTGATAAGAATATCGACACACGCTACAACGCTATGTCTTAGACCATGAGATCGTTAAAGGTATAACACCTAATTGGTACCGTTAACGTACCTGAAATTTTGAGACCGCCACTGTACCCGCGAAATTCATTAAGTAAATGAGTCTATTGTATGAAAATACAAAAGCTGATTTGATGAACCAGCTTTGCAACATCTGAGGTTATAATCATCTGGCCTGGCCACTGGCATCTGACAAAGACCTTTTGTGACCACGTCATTCTTTTCGCGCCACCGCTCACAGGACGAGCATGGCCGGCACACTAACCTGGCCGCTGTTACCGGCAATACTGACTGACTGATAGAACCCTTTTTCCTTTTACTGATAACACACTAACTAGCGCCTCCTGACTGCTCTTGTATAGGTAATGGCTTCCAGCAAGTTAGCTTTTACTAAACCGTCGATGGTCAAAAAGTAACCTTGGGTTAAAAAGGGAAAGTGTGCAAGTCTTCTCATACACACACGGTGCATGAGAGAAAATAAACCGTCTGAGATTTCCTTCAAAAAAATAGTGTAAAGCCAGGGAACGGAACACATATTTACATGTATATACATACACACGTACAATATATATATATATATATATATATATATATATATATATATATATATATATATATATATATATATGTATATATATATATATATATATATATATATATATATATATATATCTATATGTATATATATCCCTGAACCCTAGTATGGAGCTCCTGTAGCTTTCAGACTACACATTCTACACAGGAGCCAAGGAAATATAAGACCTTCAGTGTGAGGTGATCCCTGACAAAACTGCAACCACTTGAGGAGGAGTCCAGTAACACAAGAAGGGAAGGTGTGTGTGTGTGTGTGTGTGTGTGTGTGTGTGTGTGTGTGTGTGTGTGTGTGTGTGTAATTATATATACAATTACCCGGTACCAAGGCGATGGCTGACCCTAGACTTCTCAACGGCGTCGCTGTCTGAGCCAAGTCATCGCTGGCCATGATGTGGGGCGATACATTTCGCTGGGAGAAAATCCGAGCGAGTTACCTGTATCCAGTGAATGTGATACGTACGGTTAAGTAACGTTCGTGGATATGACCGGTTTATGCTATGTCAGATGCCTGGTGACAAGACCGGCCAGTGGACGTGAGAAATGATTCTATAAAGAGCAGGGAGGAAAATCATTATCTAGTAGAAATATATCATATCACTTTTGTTTGCAGGAGTAGGGCATGAACACCAGAGGTGTGGCAGATCTAGATGCGCTCCGACATCATGCACCCTCTTGAGCACGACGGTAGCACTACACCTTGGAGCACGAACGGCTCTTGAGAACGACGGTACAATCCTTGGAGCACGATGGTACGACCCTGGATCCTGATGGCATATTGTGCTCAGGGAATTAACATACATGAAGTTCCCTCCTCCGTCACGATCGTGAGGGACCTCCTTCTGATACACAGAAGCCCAGGAGTCTAATCCTAACTGATGTGCATCTTCATTAATCACCGTCGTGAGGGATTGAAAAAAAAAAAAAAGCAGAAATCCATATTTCACACTGCACTAGGTGGCTCTGGCAGCAAAATTACCTACGTCGCAGATATTATGAGTCTACACCAACGTACAGTGTGAGGAAATGAGTACTGAGCTTTGTAACCCGCGGAATGAATAACATCGGAAATTACCTTCACTACCTGTGGGTCTTGATAATGTTAGACATCTATAGTATATAGACATACTACATCTATTTTGTCTATCAATCTATTATCATACCCAGTCTCAATTCCATGGGAGTAGGTCAGGAGCATACGGCCTCTGTCACCACTCATACTCAACCCGCTGAACTCATTCCCCCGTGTGGTGTGGAGAAACACCCGGATCTGTTCAGTCAGCATCTGTTCATGAACAGGATTTCCGTTGAGACATGGTTGTGGTGGTGGTGGTGGTGGTGGTGATGGTGGTAGTGATGGAGGTAGTGGTGGTGATGGTGGTAGTGATGGAGGTAGTGGTGGTGATGGTGGTAGTGATGGAGGTAGTGGTGGTGATGGCGGTGGTAGTGATGGTGGTGGTGGTGATAGTGGTGGTGGCGGAGGTAGTGGTAGTGATGGGAGTGGTAGTGGTGGTGGTAGTGATGGTAGTGGCAGTGGTGGTGGTAGTGGTGGTAGTGATGGTGGTAGTGGTGGTAGTGGTGATGGTGATGGTGATGGTGGAGTCTCTGTGACTCACGTGGTAGGTGGAGGGCGTCACCCGGGTCTGAGGGTGTGGTGGTAGGAGTAGCCGGCCGCAATCCACCTCCAATATGGTCAAGTTTCCGTTAGAAGACGACAGAAAAACTTGTTCAGAACTTATTTCCTGAGAGGGAGAGGGAGAGATAGACCGCTCGCGCGCGCTCGCGTGCGTGTGTGTGTGTGTGTGTGTGTGTGTGTGTGTGTGCACCATCCTTAAGTCTGCCTGCATTTTTATATCTGCATTTTCATATGATTATTCCCTGGACATTTACGAGTTTATAATCACGAATAAGGGAACAAAATTGAGTATTTCATTGTTATTTCTCTTTCATTTCAGAGTACACTCCATCACTTCCCTGGCATTTCCCTGGGAACTGGTAGTTTGTTCAATTGTCCATAACGTACAGCTTTAATTTCTACTTGCTTCGTGTCTCAGAATAATCAATCACTCCAAAAGATATGAGTTATCATCGAACTTCACGAATATTTCACAAGTGTGTGTGTGTGTGTGTGTGTGTGTGTGTGTGTGTGTGTGTGTGTGTGTGTGTGTATGTGCGTCAGAGAGAGAGAGAGAGAGAGAGAGAGAGAGAGAGAGAGAGAGAGAGAGAGAGAGAGAGAGAGAGAGAGAGAGAGTCTTATATTGCATGTTTCAATGATAAAGATACGCGTGAGTCCCACAAGGCAAAACACAAAAGCTCTGCGGACGTGTAAGGTGAGCAGACGTGTACCCTGACCGTTCCCAGTCAAACCGTTCGTGATGTATCCCAGCCGTTCGTGACGTGTCCTCCCAGCCATTCCTGACTGGTTCTAGCCGTTCTTGATGTAACCCAGCCATTTACCGGCACATCCAAACCCGTTCCTGGCTGGCTCAAATCGTTCCTGGTATGTCGTCCCAGCTCTCGCTGATGTGTACCAGTCGTTCCTTATGTGTCCCAGACATTCCTGACCTGTCCCAACCATTCTGGAGGTGTCTTATTCATTTCAAACTGGTCCAACCGTTTCTGACCAGGTCCTAATGTTCTTGACTGGTCCCAGCCGTTCCCAACTAGCCCTAGACGTTCCCAACTAGCCCTAGCCGTTCCCAACTAACTAGTCTTTGATCAGGTTCAGGCGCCCCTGACTATCCCCAGCCGTTCTCAACCAACTCGTTCTGACCTAGAGAAGGAACCTCCCTCACTCTCAGGTAAGTGTGGAGGCAGGTCGGGTTCCTGTGTTTCGTCCCATCAGTGACACAGTACACTGTCCCACTCAGTCCAACACAACTGTCCCAGTACAACACATCCCCTCACGTAATCTCGCTGGAATTAATTACGACACCTGATGACAACACTATCAATTTCTGTTGCCCGTGCGTGCGTGTGTGTGCAACCTCGAAGCTGAGTGATACTCTCTAATGCGAGCGTCACCTTTGTGGTGATGGGCAACGGGCCAGCGCGTCAGAGTGAAGCTAGAGTGCTATATAGATGGGTGATGACAACGGGCCAGTGTAGAGTGAAGCCAGAGTGCCATCATGGGTTATGGCAACGGGACAGCGCGTCAGAGTGATTCCAGAGTGCTATAATGGGTGATGGCAGCGGGCCAGTGTACACCTAAGTGAAGCCTTAGTTTTATGTTAGTAGACCTAGCGAGAAGAGGTTAACAAATGGCATATCTTCCTTCAGCGTTTGTCACAGGTCTCGACACAACAGCACGAACCCCTTCGGTGCGAGAGCTTGCCCTCTGACACGACCCTCAAAAAATGAAGTCGAAGGCCAGGTCATCATACTCAAGAGTCGTACCGTTGTGCTCAATTTTCGAGCCGTCGTGCCCGAAGGGTAAAATTGCGCGTCCAACGTACGTTAAAATAAATCTGCACCGCCTCTCATGTATATCGCTACATTTCACGGGTAATAAATATGCTAAATGGTTATTACATCAGGATCGGAACCATACACGTCAACCCGTACATCATGTAGAATATACATGTGTATGTTGTTGAAAGTAATGGCTGTAGACTGTTACACGGTCATTTAGCCAGAACCCTCACCATACACGTCATCCATTTATCAAGCAAGGGCTGAATAATCTGCAGTGTGGTGCTGGGGACTAGGGTAGCCTGACGAACATCGTGATACAGAGGAAGACACGGAAATATTCATCATTCTACAGAAAATATAACTGAAGGACTGAAGTGGACTGCCAGGAATAAATGGCGTAACGACAGGACCCCCAGGAATAACTTAGCGATTCCCTCTCGAGAAATCCTGATTGAGAGTATAAATGTCCTTCGCTACAACACTAAAAAGTATAGTGCGAGTAATTGAGCCTTCCCTTCATCAGAAATAGCATCACCGTTCACTTGCCCAGGGCAATGGTTCAAGAGGCCTTATACACAGCCCGCTGTGGGACGCACCATCTTTCTCATCTGTTCCAACGAAATCATTCTTCTGAACACACTTGTTTGTTAATCCAAGTACATTTCGTTATGACATGGCGCGCAGCAGACTAGTCCACCTGTTCTGTACCCGGAGGTTCTGTTCCGCACGTAATGCATTCTCACGTCTCTTGCACGTGCGAGGAAGTGTGCACGTGACCACTCCTTCAGTTGCCTGGCGAGGCGACGAGCAACGGTAGCAACGGGTACGTTACCCCCGGCCGCTGTGACCTGCTGTGGCTATGTTTCCTTTCACTACCTCTCATTAACGAAAACTAGTTCCGAACCCATGAGCACGACGCCACACGTTCATCGAGCCCGACGAAGAAGAAAAAGACAGGAACGACGAGACGACCACAATATATATATATATATATATATATATATATATATATATATATATATATATATATATATATATATATATATATATATTATCCCTGGGGATAGGGGAGAAAGAATACTTCCCACGCATTCCCTGCGTGTCGTAGAAGGCGACTAAAAGGGGAGGGAGCGGGTGGCTGGAAATCCTCCCCTTTCTTGTTTTTTTTTAATTTTCCAAAAGAAGGAACAGAGAAGGGGGTCAGGTGAGGATATTCCCTCTAAGGCCCAGTTCTCTGTTCTTAACGCACCTCGCTATCGCGGGAAATGGCAAATAGTATGAAAAAAAAAAAAAAAAAAAAAAATATATATATATATATATATATATATATATATATGAAGGGCGGGGTTAACGACCTGACCTTCACCTTGCGTCTGGTTCTGATGAATTTCATCCACTACGACAAGAGTTGTAGTCTGAGTATTCCTGGTTCATCATCTGAAGTCTTGCATCACCGACACCTCTTAGCCTGGTCACTTAACAGGGATAAACAGCAACGTCCCTAACACCAGGCACTGTGAAATATCAATGGTCATTTTTACCCAGTTTGAGGAGGTATCTCTAGAAATGTGTCCTCTGCTTCCTGGTAGTTTTGGAACCACCCTTATTCCTGCCTGAAAGTCTGGCTAATGTGGTAGTGTTCTGTGAGAGAGAGTCATGTGAGTTCTGGTACTCCAAGGATAGTCGACCAACCTACCTCCTCTCCATTGGCTGCTGCTTCCTTTGATATGTGTGTGTGTGTGTGTGTGTGTGTGTGTGTGTGTGTGTGTGTGTGTGTGTGTGTGCGCGCGCGCGCGCGCACGTGCTTGTGAATGTTTGCATGTGCATTTATGCATATTTTCTGAGGCATGTGTGTACCCGCAAAAGTGTAGTCATGTGTCTTAAGGCGCGCTGACATCTCTGTAGCGTGCTAGTATATGCATGAGTTTCACCCCCTCCGACGGCAAGTGTAACTAAAAAGTGAAAACAAAGGTAAAAGTGACACGAAAACCAGTTTTAAGAGGACCACAGCGGCTATGTTTTGCTTGGGTTCGTTTCGTGGGGGTACGCATGCATGGCCACCTCCCACTCCTTTCCAGTTCTCGCACTGACTACAGCTATTCATAAGGTCATGGCTCTCGTGTATTATATAAGATCCATGTTAGTGTTGTGTAAGAATGAATCCTCTAACATTCACTCTCGACCAGGGATAGTGTGTGGTTTGTCTTCTAAGAAGCACTTGGTCACAGACTCATATATCTTATCATTCTATTAGTAAAGTACATAAACGTGTGGAGGTAAACCATCTTCATATTTTACCATAAACTTTGTTCCGCTGTTCACCCTCCGACAGCAACCAGTGTTGGAACCACCGGGTCGAATGTCAACCCGGGGTTACCCAAGTCAAGTCACTTGACTCCTTACAGTAAGATGACACGACCCTTGAGCATAACGGTACAACCCTTGAGTATGATGACCGAGCTTAAGGGTTAGGTCAAACGCTCAGCCTTCGTGCCGAGGACGCTGCAACGGCGTGCTCCAGGATCGTACCACTGTGCACTGGCGTACTATAAAGATTAGACCGTGAGTGACCTTACAGGAGAAGGGAAATAGAAGATTACATGAAAGGCTTTTACGGTCATCTCTGGGTCTCCCTGCACCGTAATGCAATCACATGGACACACTCCCTCCACTCATCCTGAAGGCAAATCAGTGATGTGAACAACAAAACACTTTTCTCTCTCAACGGTGTTAATTCAAACTGCAATGCTCAAGTGTTTTTTAGTCGTGAGAGGGGAACAACCCGTGAGCACGACGGGTCGTCTCCTGAAGAACGACATTACGGGCCCTGCTGATACGCTGGTGCCATCCTTGACCTGAATCACTTGTTTCGTGCAGTTTTCCCTTCATTATCTTATCGTGAAAACTTAATCACTGAGAAAATATATCAAAACCATTCAGAAATTCTATTTCGGGTTAGTTTCTTGCCAAAACTCACGTGAAATATTACCATGGACGGAAAAAGAGAATTCTATTTTAAAAGCTATTGTGTTTGCCGGGCGTTATTTGGGGGTGCCAGATATGACACCAGCCAACGACGCTGTTGTTATACGTATTTCCACGTTTTAAAATACAAAAGAGAATGTTTTTTCAGAATGTACTGTTTTACCATGACAATATTTCCCCCCCTAAACTGATATCTGTATTGTTCATAATTCCAAACACAATAAGTCTGGAACGAATAGTTTTACTGCAGAAAATAAAACTAGTGGAACCGATTCCCTCCATGGAACAGAGTTGCATCAAAGCGACTATCCATGTAAACAAGAGTGGTTGAACAGATCTACCACTAGGATATAAACGGTACAAGTCCTTAGGCACAACGATGGTGTGGCCTTTGGCCTGTCCATTCAAGCGAGGGGTCAAAGGACATCTTCATGCTGAAGTGTCGTACCATCCGTGCATTATGCTGGCATCATAGAGCTCAAGGGGGGTTAATCAAGCTGTATAAAAGGGGAACTATGGTGATCAGTCTTGCTATGTTGTTTGCGCCGTCGTGATATTGAATCACACAAACTGTTAAGATATCGTAGATATCACCTGACACAAACATTGTCTCACTTATCATATACTACTGGGAATCATTCCCATTGTTGATATATTTCACAAAGAAAAACAAATGCAGTTTACGTGAAGAAAATCAATAAGGTGTGTAGTCTGTGTGATCTGTATACCGCCTCCTCCACACCAGTGTGTGTAGACAAGAAACAGGACCACGTTGGTTCTGAAGGAGCCAACCTTCAGAGAGAGAAAGATTCTTAAATTCATTTTCGTTCCAGAGATTTTCTTGTGTGTTGAACTTTGCGAAACATTAGTGAAAGAGAAAAAAACACCACCAACGGAAATTCATTAGGCTTTTCGATACCTGACAACTAAAAAGTAATTAAATTCTCACGCTTTATGTACAAAGTTAGGCTATTAGACGAAAAGAGAATAAAAAACATAAATATATATTTGAAATGCGAGCCTGGGCAGAGAGTAAAAGCGTATGCAACCAATAATATTCAGACGCACGTAACCCATAAGGAGTGAGGTACATTTGTCGCTGGGTTTAAATGGATGTCTACTGCCAGACGGTCGGCAACACACATCCCAAACACACACTCAACACATGCGAAACTCTGGTTTACGCGAGACAACGGGAAGGAGAACCTGAGCATCTCTAGAGAACGAGATGTGATCCTTGCCTGAGATGGTTTGATCGTATACCTGACCCTTTTAAGGGCAAAGTCAAACGTCATACCATCATACCCATGGGTCGTAGTAGTGTGTCGTGCCCAAGGGTCACAGCATCACGTTGTACAGTTAAGTGTGAACAATACGCGGCTGGTCGCTGGGGTGTAACATCGTTCCACGAAGGGATTTCTATCCTGCTCATATTTATATTTGACAGCAGAGAAGAGCTATTTGATCCGAACATTTTGGGTCTAGCATTATGTACAACACAGACATCATTCTAAAGAATATATATATATATATATATATATATATATATATATATATATATATATATATATATATATATATATATATATATGCAGGAGGGTGAAAGGCGTGCAAGGAATGGAGTGAATTGGAGCGATGTGGTATACCGGAGTCGACGTGCTGTCACTGGATTGAACCAGGGAATGTGAAGCGTCTGGGGTAAACCATGGAAAGTTCTGTGGGGCCTGGATGTGGAAAGGGAGCTGTGGTTTCGGTGCATTATTACATGACAGCTGGAGACTGTGTGTGAACGAATGTGGCCTTTGTTGTCTTTTCCTAGCGCTACCTCGCACACATGAGGGGGGAGGGGGTTGTTATTTCATGTGTGGCGGGGTGGCGATGGAAATGAATAAAGGGCAGACAGTATGAATTGTGTACATGTGTATATATGTATATGTCTGTGGGTGTATATACATGTATACGTTGAGGTGTATGGGTGTGTATATTTGCATGTGTGGACGTGTATGTATATACATGTGTATGTCGGTGGGTTGGGCCATTCTTTCGCCTGTTTCCTTGCGTTACCTCGCTAACGCGGGAGACAGCGACAAAGCAAAATAAAAATAAATATTATATATATATATATATATATATATATATATATATATATATATATATATATATATATGTGTGTGTGTGTGTGTATGTATGTGTGTGTGTGTGTGTGTGTGTGTGTGTGTGTGTGTGTGTGTGTGTGTGTGTGTGTCTGTGTATCACAACACGACAGTTCATTCCAAAAACAGTTCTTCCTGTATTCTGAAATGTGGAAATACATGTAAATAGTGCGTCGTTGGCTGGTGTCATATCTGGCACCTCAAAATAACGCTCCGCAACACGACGGCTTTTAAAACAGAATTCTGTTGTTCGCTGCGTAGTGGTAATATTTCACATGAGTTTTGGCAAGAAACTAACCGGAAATAGAATTGTAGAAGGATTCCTTTTTTCTTTCGCCATGGTCAGGTGATCGCTGTGATTATGTCCCTACAGTTCAAGGTAAGGTCAAAGGTCATCATCTCTCATCCCAAGGATCGCTGCATCGCGGGTATCAAGGGTTGTATACCACAGCGCTCAGTGGGTTGAGGTGTGCGTTACAGAGCCGTGATGATGACGAACCTTTGGCATGTTCCTGAGTGATGTCAGGTGATGAGATATCGAAGACAACGGTGGACGTAAAGTCCTATGGTATTTTACAGGGAAGCAAGTACTGTTTCAAGTCATTAAGTAGCATCAAGAAATCATATCTGACACCAGCAGATCTTACACACAAACACAAGGACAAATTACACCAAAGAATCAGGTTAGAAATTCATACCAAAAGTGTGAGAAATGATCTGAGGACAATTTACTTGACTAATGGTTCTGGGAAAGAAAATATAAGCAGGTAGGAATATGCACCACAAAGAATAATTTTTGCCTCCCCTCTTTTTTTTTTTTTTGGCCACAGATAGTTCGCGAAACACAGTAAAAAAAAAACTAATCAACGGAAATTCATCAGGATTTTTCATACAACGTGTGTTGACTAAAAACTCCAGAAATTCTGGAACTTAATGCATGAAGTTACCCCCAAGTCATAAATTATACACAAAATGCGAACTCGGGCAGAGAGTGAAAGTTTGTATAATGAATGGTATTCAAGATAAACCTAAACCAAAAGGAGCGAGGTACGGCTGATGCTGGGTTTAATGAGTGTCGGTAACACACAACCCTCCAGCACTCACCTCATACATACACCAAGTTCCGTGAGACAATTTTGAGCGCCAGTTAGCGATCTATTTTCAACCCTTGGGTACGAGAGCCTGACCTCTGACTTCACCTTAAAGGTCAGGTCAGAGACCAGGTCATCATACCATAGGATCGGCTGGGTGTTTGGGCTTTAAGCCTTCCACCTGCCAGGGTGATAAGACCATCATCAACTTCCAAGTTATAACCGACCATCAGTCGCACGTGTTAGAACGCGCGATTCCTCGTCACGTGGTCAGCAACACTTTCAGACCACATACGCTCTCACTATCTACATGGCCCATGACCAAAGGGTCTGGGTATGTGCAGTTTCGCTATGCACAAGCCTGGCATTGGCCCTTGTCACTGATATATCCTTTTCTGAGTGAGTGGGATTAATTCTTTTTAGCTTTGGCGTACCGCTGCTGGCACAGGTTGTGTGTTTAAATAACAAAGATAATGGACGGTCTATCAACGTGAGGCAGAGCAATTACAGAACTGGGAGGTCATAACCGTAACTAGCCAACTAACAGATCATAAGTTTTCTGCACCCCTGGAACGTGTAGGGTATGTGTTCACTAACCAAATGATACAAATACTGAGTATATGCCACAACTTCCTGTCCATTCCCCACAATGTCACGTCCTTCTTCTTTATTAGAGGCTAATAATTTTTATCTCACGATAATTTCCTCAAGTTATTGTCAAAAATTAACGTTACTGTCGTCGGGTTTCTGTGTGCACTACAGCAGGAATCCCTGGTAGTAACTGTGGGTGACGTACATTAATGTATTTTGCAATGAGCTTAATTCCTTCGTCCTCATCATTCGTGCAGTTCAGAAAAAAAAAAGAAGGAATGTGAGCCTCTATACATCACGTACCTCCACCCCAGTATCATCAATCCGAAATGCAGGCCTTTAAGCATGCAGCCTCTTCCCCCAGACGCACTCTTAATATCCAATCACCTCAGTGTTTCCCTGATTATGGTTATTACACCGCTCTGCTTCTCCCCCTCTGTCTACACACGCCGTGTTATTCCCCTCAATCTTGAAATTACAATCATCATGTAAGGTTTCCTGCGAAATTATTACACGTTATATTGTTCTCTTTAGCAGACTGAGGAAGCGGCACAGGACATTTCCTTCCTAATGCTCTTAACATTCCTTGTAATGACCCTTAAAAGTCCATTATCAACATTAGGAAAAGTATTATCCTGATCGATTGCTAGAGGCTCCTTGTATAACACCATTATCATAGTCATTACCTGTACCATTAGAGTAATGTGCCACCATATTACGAACCGTGTGGGTAGCCCTGGTCCCTACAGACCCCCACTCTCTCCCTACTCGTCCTGGTACTTATAAGGTTACGGAAAAATCTCTCCAATGTTCCTAGTCGCTCATCAGTTCGGGTTTCCAGTTTTTTTCCACTCGGGTTTCCGGTGAAACAACGTACATTTATTTGAGTTTCCGGTGAAGTTTTCATCTTGCTTTTCTTCCACTTGAGTCTCCTGTTATTCACAACGTTCATGGCGTTTTTCAACAGTGTATCATGTCGGTACCACAGTTTCCTACCGATCGATCAAGTACCACAGTTTCCGCGATTTGCAGCTCACCACACCACTATCCTACTGCGTCTGGCCAGATAGTGTGTCCCCACAGTTAAGTCAGTGTCACCAAACTATATAAACTGGTTCCCTGTGCCTGGCTGTCTTGGTCGTTTTCGTTCTTGGTCGAGACTGTTCAGTGGTGGTTACGTCGAGGTACGTACCAGGACCTCTTGTGCTTTCTGCCGGGGAAACATCCATGTAATCGTTCCTACCAGAGAGCGATAACCTGATCTTCTTCCTAACGCCAACCATAGTTCTCCTGGCACAGGTGAGAGGTGCATTTTTCTGTGCTGGTTGTAACGAGAAGTAACTTGGAAAGTTTTTGCTAATTACGTATGGCTTGATCACACCATATGAAGTTTAACAAGCTCTCCCTTTGTAAGGGCGTCCTACCTTGCATGGCCAGTCACACCGTATCTAGGTCCTTCGTGACTGCAGTAATTGTCCTTCCAGTAATTCCAAGTTGAAGAAGCACAAGGATGTTGTTTTGCTTCGGAAATTCAGCAATCCAAGCTACCCTTTCACCTGCCTACATGTGTTTGGAGAACTGAAGCGTGTACCAATCAGACTTGGGGGAGGAGGAGGTGGAGGTGGGGGTGGTCTCCGTCCGCACCGTCAGCACCCCGAAGGGGTTGCCAGTGACATCTTCAACCGTAAGCTATACTGCTCTTCAGACCTTCATTCTCATCTTACGTGACATCTGAAACTCTCATCTGGTTACAGACTCTCCCAGTTCGTCATCAGGATGATCCACCTCGGTAGTCCTTCCTCGTCTGGGAGGACCCGGGTGTACAACGAGGTGCGTAGGCATCCCGCCAGGAGCACCGAGACGCCCACCCACTGTGGCTGGGCGGGAACGCGTTGCCATAACGACGCCCTGACACGTACGGTATGGGCGCAGCCTCGGCGAGGCAAGCTCGTAAACTCCAGCCGCAACATACCGTACACATCACAATGTGACGTCTATGACAGACGAGCAGGATCACTCACAAATCACTGGCAACTCACAAATCACTGGCAACTCTCAGGGTACATGACAGCGGTAGAGCACAACCTACTGCCTCAACGGCATGAGAACAGAGCGCTCTATATTCCCTCCGGCCGAGGCAGGTGGGCGCGAAAGATCTACGAGATTTTGCCGAGAGGCAAATGCTGTGTCATTCATCATGTAGCACAGAGAAATATTCTTAACACTGACAGATATTAAGAAGAAAACCAAGGACAACTTTCGTGAAAGAATCAGTGTATCGCACAATAATGTCTGAAAATCAAGTCACTGGAAAAACAATGTTTCTTGGGGAAAAAAATGTACAGTACAAGAAAGATGCGTCTCGTAATATTCGCTCTGTTCTGGAGATTTCTCTTTATCTAAATGTTTCAGTTTGCGAAACATTGGCGGAAAAAAATATAACAACGGAAATTCGCTAGAATCTCACAAAATATGTACCCTTTAAAACTCACTGAAATACTGACACTTAATGTAAAAAGTTCTGCTAATAAACAAAACAAGTCATAACTTATACTTGAAAGGCGAATTCGGATAAAAAGTAAAAAGTTTACGTAACTAATGGTATTCAAATGTACATAACCCAGAGGGAGTGAGGTATGAGTGCTGTTGGCTTTAATGAGTGTTCTACTGCCAGAGAGTTAGCAACACAGAACCACAACACACACACACACACACACACACACACACACACACACACACACACACCTCCAGGTCCCACAGCACTACGGGTAAGAAATTTTGGCACCATGTAGCCCGAGGTAAACTTCCTCCTCTTACATATTATGGCGATCTATCTTACACTCCTTGAGGAAGATGGTGCGACCCTTACACTCCCGTTGAGGAAGACAACACGACCCTTACACTCGTTGAGGAAGACAACACGACCCTTACATTCGTTGAGGAAGACGACACGACCCTTACACTCGTTGAGGAAGACAACACGACCCTTCCACCTCTTGAGAAAGACTGCACGACCTGTCTTTCTCAAGGCACGTCACACATGACCCAGGGTAACACGCAAATGAGTGAAAGGTTTTAGAAATACTCTACAGACAGTTAAATAAGACAAAGAGACAGACAGACAGACAGACAATACAGATAGACAGACAAACAAGAAAGACAGACAGACAGACAAAAAGACAAGACCGACGATCAAACAGTCAAATAGACGGACAGACAGATAGACTGTAGGACAAACAGACTAAACAAGCGGTCGAACATACACAAAAACATAGACGTACCGAAAAGAAAACGGATATACAACGACTCACTGCCTCAGTCATACATGATTAGCTCTCACAATGATTGTATGGTACGACTCCTGGCTCCATCTCGTCGATGGCTATGACACCTAACAACGTACACAAATACTGAACAGAGTAATTTGTGAAACTGTTACAGTATAGGAAGGAATCATTTCCACCGTCTGGGGCATCGTACATACAGGTAGTTGAAGCACGCTGCAACTCACGCACAAATGAGGAAACTGAAGTTCATTGTACAACTAATACAAAGCGTAACCCAAGTGAAAAATCAAATGATTAAGAAAACATTCAAATGAGCGAAGATAGAACTAATAATAATGATAATAGGAGAGTGAATATAAGAAAATACTCAAGCTTTATTTGTATTATAGTTGCTGGCTGAATCTAAATGGTAAGAAAAGATGCTTCAAAATTCAGGATGTCTTGAAAGATTCAGGAAAAAAAACTGTCAGGAGTTGACGGCTTCACAGAAACATGTCAAGAAACACCGACAACCTCGACGGCCTGTCAGAAATTACGGGAAATTTCTGAAGGGTAGTTTCCTGGCGGGATTATACGACTGTCTGCACATTCGTGAACGTCAGAGAACATATCAGAGAGCACGTCTGCCTTACCCAAGGTAGAGATCGATGAACCAGTCAAGGAATGACGCCCGCCACCACACGTTCCCCCCCTCAAAAGACCACAGGAAGAAAAAGAAGTTGCAATTCCACGACCTGTGAAGAAGCTGGCTCTTCCTCCCTACACGTTAACGAGATGTCGTTCAGGTCAGATTTACATGTGATGGTGACATTAATTTAGTCTCTATGACTACCACCTACAAGGGCCAGGCAGTCAATTATTTGGATTAAGGATGAAATTGAAGGTGTTTGACGCAGTACATTCCTGACTCGTTAAGTCTGCGGTCACTGATAAGGACAGCACCAAAGGTCTCTGCACTGCGACCTATAGTTTGGCTAAATATGAGTCAGGCTGAGGTTTATGTAACAGACTCGTACGGTAGGGAGAGCAATGATGGTCATTTACCATACGGTAATATAACGGTGGGAAATTCTGGTTCTCTGCGGTGCGCACGAGAGCCTTGTAAATGTTGTGCAGATATCTAACAACGGGAATAATGAATATACGAGGGATGAGTGTGGTATAAGTGAGTGGTCTGAAGTAAATGCGGGAGTGTTTCAACGTCATGTAACGTCGCTCTGATTGTGTGATGTCTTTATGGATTCGCATGGTGAAGAAATGGAGACTGTGGACCAATTTTTGCGCTTGGGAGTGAAAGTAAACATTGGCATCGGTAACCCTGATGATGAGAGGGTCATGCAAGGGAGAAAAATTGGAGGTCCAGCGAAAGTGCAAGTATATACAAATAGTTCAAGCGTGCAGTAGGCAAGAAGCTTGCGTGAAGGAGCACTTGATCCAGTTTTGATGAATGGATGTGAAGGCCGAGTGCGTGTACGTCAGGAGAGGTCAAATATGAAGAGTAGCAGAGATGGGCGTCTTATGTATATTGTTGGTAGAGTTAGGAGGATAGATAGGATGAAACATGAAGTTGTGAGAGGAATGTGTGACAGAAGTGGATGAAATGGAAGCATGTTTCCCCTCTCTTGACGAATTAAACGGATCAACTTAAGCGTGCACAGCGAAAACGTTAGAAGCGCTCAGGTAAGAGTGGAGGTCCATGATTCATTTTAACACAGTGGGTAGTTGAGGATAAGTGCGAGTGATGCCCGGAGATTGTGTGTAGGTCACCAACCACCATGGTACTGGTGATAAAATGATGATAGAGAGACAGACAATGTAATGCTATCAAACTTCCGTGACAACTGCATAACTCATAATCTTTCTTTGTCGTTTCAAGAGAAAATTATCTGAGAAGATGGCAAGCCAAAGTTAACCACTTGAACAAGACGATATGACCCTTGGGTGTGATGATCTGACTTCTGACCTGACTCTTGAAGGTCAAGTCAGTGGCCAGGTCATCATCACCAATCATCGTACCGTTCGTGTGCATGGCTTTAACCCGCCGTGCTCAACGGACGAAGCACTGGAGCTAACAGTCTTCCACTGTACGGTCGTCAGCGTAACATCTAATTACCATCACGTCACACCGGAACATATGTAACTATAGGTCGTAGACGTAATTGGCCAAAACGAGCATTGTAATCAGCGATTAGCCCCGGGATCGATCACAGGTGCTACCGTGGACGGTTGTGTGAGACTGCCGAAGACATCAACAGTTGGGCATGGTCCTCAATATGCTAACGAGGGCGTTAACAATTATTGCAGGCTCTAATACTTGACCAAACTCCCGTTAGGTGCTTGCCAGCCTCATTCCCAGCACTGGAGGCGGGGACTGGGCCATCGCTTAAGAGCTCTGCAGCGAATTATCCCCAAATTTTATACCAGCGGGAACGTCATTATCGACAAATGATGTCTGGGTAAAGAACCTCATTTCCTTGAGCGGTGGACCAACTGTTTACAACGCATGCTACACACTTGCAGATTCTGCAGATTGAAAGAGAGAGAGAGAGAGAGAGAGAGAGAGAGAGAGAGAGAGAGAGAGAGAGAGAGAGAGAGAGAGAGAGAGAGAGAGAAAGAGAGAGAGAGAGAGAGAGAGAGAGAGAGAGAGAGAGAGAGAGAGAGAGAGAGAGAGAGAGAGAGAGCAAGGGAAATATTCTTGCTTAAACTTGTATTTTTGAAGGACGATTCTGATTGTGAATATCAGACGTAATAGATTTTCCCCCCACGGCCTTGCATTTTCTGTTATATTTACCTTGCGACGTCTGTCTACGTTTATATAAGCACATCAGAACCCTGTGGTGGGTTACAGCAGCAAGTTCAAGCTTGGTACATGGAAGAATCTGGTCATAACCGAATCGTTTGTGTCTTTTAGGGACCAAAAGATAAAGAAAAAAAAAAAGTTTGAGGTTGACATCATTTCATTAGGAGTCGACTGGATCAATATAAGTATCTCGATATAACTTGGCGTTTTACATGTCATACCCTAACACAGCTGTATTCCTCACCATACAAGATCAGCAAACATTTTATCTGGGATACAGACCAGCACAGCGTTGTGCCCAACTGCATTCACGCTTTCTGCACAACATTTTGGATCAATAGAACGATATCGCATATCAGTTGTATTCCTAAAACGTTTGTGTAGAAATGCACAGGTAATACAAACAGCAAAACGTCTGGCAGTTTGTGTGAAATGGAACAAGGAACGAAACGTTATCAACAAGCAGCCAAGACAGGCGGCTCTAAGTTGGAAAAATATATCACGACATTATCCAGCTGGCTGCTGTAGAATGTTATCATCTGCAGTTCCCAACGATACCATCTGCAGTTCCCGACGATACCATCTGCAGTTCCCGACGATACCATCTGCAGTTCCCAACACTACCATCTGCAGTTCCGACCACTACCATCTGTCGTTCCCAATAATATCGTCTGCAGTTCCGACCACTACCATCTGTCGTTCCCAATAATATCGTCTGCAGTTCCCTGTGCTACCATCTGCAGTTCCCAACGATACCATCTGCAGTTCCCAACGATACCATCTGCCGTTCCCAACACTACCATCTGCAGTTCCCAACACTACCATCTGCAGTTCCCTGTGCTACCATCTGTCGTTCTCAACAATATCGTCTGCAGTTCCCTGTGCTACCATCTGTAGTTTCCATCTGCAGCTACCAACACTACCATCTGCAGTCCTAACGTTACCATGCACACTCCCAGCGCTACCATCTGACAGTCCCAGCGCTACCATCTGCAGTTCCTAAACCTTCTTCTGTAGCACTCCCGAGCTTTAATATATCGAACTAGTTTTTTTTTCCCTGAAATAAACAGCCATTGGTCGCCGGAAACTGGTGCCCTAGATGAAGGTCACCACGCGAAAAGTAGAGTCACTCGTTCTTCAAGTGATGGTACACCTGCCTATGGAAGGAAGACAGAGTGTATGTTAGGCGAGAAAAAAAAAAAAAAACATGAGAAAGAAAGAATTCCAGAGTTTCCCGGCGAAAGGAAAGAAACTGACGTCGAATTGTCCGACCGTCGAGCTGGCAATGTTCACACAAATCTGTAAGGCCTGGTAGCAATGTCAGGTGCTGCGTGACCTAGCCAGACGGGGAGGTATAAAAAGCAGCTCTCTCTCTCTCTCTCTCTCTCTCTCTCTCTCTCTCTCTCTCTCTCTCTCTCTCTCTCTCTCTCCCGCAGCAATGAGAAAGAGATTAAAGCTGATACATAATAACAATTATTGGTGAGCTAAGATAGAGGAAAAGTTAACAAACGTAAACTGCCTCCCCGAGACGTCTGCCCCCCGATAGACATGTGAGCAGCACTCCATGGCATGAGGACGAAACGAACAGTCTGATGAGCAGCTCTGCACAGGAACACATTCAGGACCTACACATTACCAAACGTAAATGATTAAATCAATACAACCTTCAGTTATTCTCTGAAAAATAAATAAACGCCTACCTTTCACACGGGAAACGACCAGGAATTTACACATTATTTGTAAACCATTACAGTCCAAAAAAATGTTTCATTGCAATACAGAAAATAGATACGTCTCTCTCTCTCTCTCTCTCTCTCTCTCTCTCTCTCTCTCTCTCTCTCTCTCTCTCTCTCTCTCTATCTATCTATCTATTTATCTATCTATCTATCTCTCTCTCTCTCCACCCAAGGTGCAGAGCCTTGCTACATCCCGATGCCTGGCGCAACATCTTTTCTTCCCAGGCTCAGCGGCCGTCTTCTTTCCTCTGAGAAATGTGACATTTATTTCAGGTGTATAACGGCACGATAAGAGACGTGCATTTTCCCTGCAACGCAGTGTGGGAGAATCGTAAAACAGACGCGAGCGAGAATATTGCTGTTAGCAGGTTTGGCGAGACGTGTTTATCCCGGGAGTGTTGACCGCTTCAAGGACGTGACGTGGAGGTTTGCCCGGAGGTGTGATGACCGCGTCCAAGGACGTGACGTGGAGGTTTACCTGGGGTGATAACTACGTCCAAGGACGTGACGTGAAGGTTTACCTTGGTGGGGGGAGGGGGTGATGACCGCGTCCAAGGACGTGACGTGGAGGTTTACCGGGGGGGTTGGAGTGATGACCGCATCCAAGTCACGGAGACAAGTCCACATCAAGGCCGAGCCTTACTTGAAACATAGATGTAAATAAAAAGGAAAAATAGAGAAGGAAAAGTATCTACGAATTTTGGAGGAAGTGAAAAAGCTGTCTTTATAAAACGTGCCAAGTCTTAGTTATTGTGCGAGACGTGAGAGGGTACAGAGTTCCAAAGCTTCGAGGTATAGGAAAAGAAACAGTGATCAAAATGGCCCATTTCAGTTGCCAATGGCCACACAAGTAATCACGTGACGCAGCAGCTTTACGAGCATTGCGTGGTCTAGCTAGCAGTGGAGGCACACAAGAAGCAAAGACCAAAGTTAATACTTATAGAAGAAGGAAAGTGAACCAACGTTGCGGCGTAGGGCATACAAGTCACGTTCTAAACTTGGCCTGGGAGGATTTATAAGTCTTGCTGCTTCCTGCTCACCTCTTTCAAGTGAGGATGTAGAGCTAGAACCACTCCAGATGTGAGAGCAACACTCCATACAAGGACGGATCAATCCTTCGCATAAACGGGTCAATTTGTGTGGCGGAAAAGAAATCTCAACATCTAAACAGGATTCCCACTTTCTTAGAAGCAGACTTACGTATTTCCGTAATGTGGCATTTACAAGGCAGAGTGGATGTTACAGTAATACCAAATACGCTCATTTAGTCAACAGGTGGAATTAAAGAACCGTCAAAGAGAGGAAAGCTGAGAGGAATTTTTTTTTTAAATAGAGATGGCTCGAAACTAGGTGTTGGAAGCATTAAACTTAACCTGATTTCGTCTACCCCAGTGGAGAAACGGGAGCTAAAAAAGAGTTGTTTTATCTACGAGAGAGACAGCTATATTAGCGTATGAATGGAAAAGTGAAGGTAAGGTAGAGCGACAGAAGTTGTTAGCGACGCCCTTAGCTAAAGACCAGAAAGACCTATCAATGGATGAAGAGGAGAGGTTATCACACTTCCTCTGAATAAAGGAGAGCTTTGCCTTACAGATGACGTGCTTGCAGTGATTACGGGCAGTGATAAATGCTGAATGGGAGTCGGAGGAACGAGAGTCTGTCCAAGCCCGACATACCTGATCCCTTCCCTGAATGGCCTCCGAACAGGAACGGTTGAACCACGGACGGGAAGAGGAGGTCGTCTTGGAGGAAGAGGAGATAAATTCCTCCATTCCCGCAATAATAACCTTCTTCATGTGTCATTTGCAGAGACAGATGCATCATCACATGAGAGACAGTGATTTACCTGGGGAAAATAATAACATTCTTCGTAGGGTATTCCAGTCAGTTTTGTTGAGGTGCCAATATATGCGTTTAGAAGGGGCTGCTGGAAGGGAAAGTGGCGTTGACATGGGTACCTTTGTGAGAGTGTGGTCAGATGAACCAACTGGGTGTGAGACTGCGTATGTACATCGCTAAGAATCAGAAGAGATAAACAGATCCAGAATATTAGGAGAGTGGTCACAGCAGCCAGGAATACTGGTGGGGCGGGAGATAATTTGCTCTAGAGAATTGCGAATGGAGAAGGTGAGGGCTTCAATCCCCCACCCCACCAATCCCTATGGTAAACGTTGAAATCCCCTGGGTAGAGGATCTTGGCTTGCGGGTGAGAGGATGCCACATTCCCATTACAGGAGTTTAGACAGTTGGAGAAAGATATAGACTTTGCAGAATCAGGAGAGCAGTAAGCGAAACAAATCAAAAGTGTGGTAGCTGGGAAACAGACCTTGAGCCAGATATCATCAGTGCCTGGCGACTCCGGCGTGTTGATGCTTGAATAAGCACATCCGGGGAGTGATAAACCAAGAGAGTTAACGTAGTTTACACGGGGAATAACATCTACCCTAAGGACGTGGTAAGAACAGGTTTACCCTGGGAATAACGTCTACCCTAAGGACGTGACAAGGAGAGGTTTACCCTGGGAACAACGTCTACCCAAGGGTGTGACAAGAATAGGTTTACCTGGTAATCATGAAAACCCCAAGACCATTACGAGGTTTACTTGGGGAATAATGACCTCCCAGAGACGTGACGAGGACCAATTAACCCGGAGAATGATGACCTCCAGAGGGACATAACGAGGACAGATTTACCCTGGAATGATGACCTCTTTAAGGACGTGACGAGGACAGGTTTACCTAGGAAGTGATGACCACTCCAAGGACAAGGCGATGTTTGAAACTCAAAAAAAAATCGTGGAACAGGTATTACACCTTTTCACACAGCCAACACACACACTATCAAACATGAAACACATTCGTAGACACATCTTAAATCACAAGGACTATGAGCTATCTAAATTTGTACAAATATTGCATCAGCTTTAGTTGGACGCAGTTCGGAGCTATCCTCGTACGTAAGCAAGTCAAGTCCCGGCTGCTTGGCAAGCGCCTGCAGTCATGTATCTTGTTGAATATTAACACCTTCTGCTTCTCGATGGCCAGTGAGCCATAATTTGCCCCGTTATATATTCAAACGTATCTAAGAAACACGCCTATCTTGAGATGACATCGTAAATAATTTTCCTGATGTAGCCCAAGGAAGCTCGCTGACTTTGACCTCAGATTGACCTTAACCTCACACTGACTTCTGACCTTGATGATAAGCCATAGGCTAGAAATTTAATAATCCAAAAAAAAAAAAAAAAATAAGAAAATGTAACTGAATGCAATCATAACTCCATTTGTGTCAACATATTGTTTTTTACTTATGACCTGAAAAGTCAATACTTCAGATGGTTGTCCTGTTGCAAGGTCACTAGCTTTTGGACATTTGACCTAAGTGACCTTAAACCAAGAAAAAGGCCTCTGTCAATACAACATGACAACATCTCTACAACCAGTAAGTGCTTAGTAACACCAGTAAGTGCTTAGTAACCCTGATGTGGGGACCCCCTCTGCTGGTTTTCCTGCTGCAGCCCAAGCAGTGAGGCAAGACTGACCTTTAATTGTGACCCTGAGATACAGTTCAAGGTCACGTAAAATCTAATCAACTGTAGATGCTGATATTCAGATGATGTGTGCCCATTAAGCGTAAAATCTGATGATAATCATATGAGATCCTATGATGAAAGGCTGTGTTAACCTTTGACCTCAGTAAACCGGGAAAGAACTGACTGACGGTCGAAGTTCGTGGCCAAGCAACATATTCTCCAGCGTGACTGACCATATAAGCTACAGGGTTGAGGTTAGGCGCGTCTGATGGCTTCCCTGCCTAGGCGCCCGGCGACGAGTCGCAGCAACGGCGGCACCGGGGCGAGGATGGATATGGCTCGGGCCACAGCGATGTCGACGTAGGGGCACAAGGCGACGACAGACGCGTGGGCTGCGTGGTCGGTAGCGACGGAAGGAACATGATGCAGTTCCTCATCACGGGAACCCTAACTTACCCTCATCAACTGCCTCCAGGACACAGCAGCCGCTCGGAACACGCATGTCTGTGAGATGCGCTGGCTCTGATTCATCTTTGTTTTGTTTGCAATAAATTCATGCTCTCACCTCCCTCGCGCCATCCCGACACAGACAAATGAATACTCGGTGACGCCCACACACACACACACACACACACACAAATAACACATTACACAATTGCGGGAAAATGATAGCGTGTCTAATTTACATGACAGGTAAATAAACTGGCGTGAGAAACGTGCGTGTGTGAGTGTTTGCGGATGAATATGGGAGTCCCAGTAATGTCCCAGTATTTGCCCCCCTGATGACCTGGCGCTGTGGGGTGGGTGCGGGAGGAAGCAAGTGCAAGCATCACCTGCTGATCTGAGGTGATCTGCACGACCTGACCTCCTGCAGGACGTGTCATCGTCTTCAAACACCCTCAGATATCCACCACTCTCTCCTCTCCACAAGGAGTAACAGTTTCTGGTAATCGTTACACCGTTGCTTGTATATGATCGATGCCACCCTGAATCAATCAACATGGTAAACATATTTCTCGTCTGCAATATGAATAGGGGAAGACTCGATCTGGGTGATATCAACACTGATGATCATGGCTCCTTAAACGCTGCTAGTTTTGTGATATTCTTTTGGTGTGAGTTCTACGTGCATGATCGTTTCGGAATCATAACTTCAACTTAGCATTACTGCCGGGCGTTTGCCTGATGGAAGGAGGGTGGGGTCATAAAATCCTGAACAAACCCTTGGTAACACTGACCCAAATCCCCAGTAACCTATCGCACACAGGGCCAATGTTACTGGTAACACTGACACAATATTCACGTTGGCCTACCCCCACAAACCCCATGACTCACACAGTGATCAAACACTGTACGAACAACGGAAAATTGAAAAAAACACAAAAAATAGTACATTTACTGACTAAAAAGTTGTAGGAGCTTTGTAATTCGGTTTACTTTGGTGAATCCTTCTATGGGAAACAAGAGATTGGCAGGACACTGCAGCTGTTCTGGCGCCTGCAGACATGGCTGCTGCTGAGTGAAAAAGCGATGCTGTGTGCGTCATCGTGATAACTACCGGCGCTGTCGTATACATTACTGTTCTATATGTTGTCGCAAACGTTATTGTGGTACATATGCTATTAAAGTCGTGCACGTTATTGTTATAGATCCTGTGTACCTTACATTGTTGTTATAACTGTTGTAGTCGTCCACGATATTGTTGTGAATAACGTATACATTATCACTGTAAATAATGTAGGCGTGTGTGTTGTGGTTTCCGTATAAGTTATTGTCGTACATCTTGATGTTACTGCTGTCGCAAACGTTATCGTGGTAAATAATGCTGTCATGGTCGCTGGTACTATATATATATATATATATATATATATATATATATATATATATATATATATATATATATATATATATATATATATCATATGTTTATCCCTGGGGATAGGGGAGAAAGAATACTTCCCACGTATTCCCTGCGTGTCGTAGAAGGCGACTAAAAGGGAAGGGAGCGGGGGGGCTGGAAATCCTCCCCTCTCGTTTTTTTTTTTTTTTTCCAAAAGAAGGAACAGAGAAGGGGCCAGGTGAGGATATTCCCTCAAAGGTCTAGTCCTCTGTTCTTAACGCTACCTCGCTAATGCGGCAAATGGCGAATAGTATGAAAGAAAAAGAAAGAATATCATATGTTGTTGTCATGCATGTTACTGTTGTAGCAACTGTTGATGTTCTCACAAATGGTGATGTTATTGTTGTAAATGTTCTTGCCGTCGTCTATGCTGTTCTCTAAAGACTGTTGTTGTTGCTGTTGTTGTTTCAAATGTTGTTGTGGTGATGGGGTGCTCTGGGTGTGGCCTGCGTGGGACAATACATGACTGGGCGGTCGGTCGGCGCTCCACTCGCGTGGAAACAAATGCCAAATAAAAAACCTCCAGTTTCAGGGAACATTGTGATCTCATTTTCTATTCTTAATTTCAGTTTTCTCAGCATTTCTAAAAGGAAAATTTTCATTGCCTACACTGAAATGTTTTATATCTGACAGATCTGATTTAAGTCTATATGCAATGAAAAAGATATTGAAAAATACTGAAGTCTTTACAACACAGTAACATTTCGAACACTACAATGTGACCCCTTGAGTGTGACTTTACGGCCCTTGTGTGTAATGGCCTAACCCTTGACCTGGTCAAAAGTCAATTCATCATACCCAAGGGCCGTATCCTTCTCCTCAAGGAGTTCATTGTCAGTACAAATACCATAGCTTCACGCTCATCCCCAGGAAAATTCCAGCCTCAGCGATCAGTATGATCTACCAGTTATATATCGTCAGCCAGTAGCCGGCGCGTTCGGCACATGCCTAACGCAGCCAACAGCCAAGGCCACGAGAACGGTCAGGTACAAGTCAAACCTGGCTAGGCTTCTGCTACAACACCTCAGTAAGTACATGTATGTATGTGGGATGATGAACTCTTCCTTCGTTTGTTTCCTGGCGCTACTTCGGTAAAGCGGGAAACGGCGAATATATATAAATATATAAATATATATATATATATATATATATATATATATATATATATATATATATATATATATATTGTATTTGCATATAATATTCATTCAATGAGTTTCATGTTTCCTCACGACCTCTGTAATTATCTAAAACTCTGTATCACAGAACAGAATAAAACTTTACCCGATTTTTAAATTCGATATCTAAATTTTTTTGCTCAATCTTTTTTCATTTTTTTCTTCCAACAATAATATTCAACCCAATAGTTTACAAAGACGAAATGTACACGTGCATTATAGAAACACAAACACAGACCTCAGTGCATGGACACAGGGCAAGTGATTTATATACTTTCCGTGGCGTTATTATTGATTTTCTCTCATATTTTTCTCCCCCAAGTAAGGCTTGTAAATGCAGCAGCAGTCAGCCGTCCATGAATTTTTCACGGTTGCTGGTTTATATCAGATGGTTAATTAACAACCCGCAGTGTGCAATACTGATGATTCGCAACGAACCCGCGAACCTCGCGAGTTTATACATATACACAAAATATTTTCCCCTCATCTTTCTCGAGCCGATTTACTCCTTCCAATTTCTTCCACAGCCGCACACATGCACAACTCACATCCTCTTCGCTGCTGTTCGTACTCCCGGAGATTCTTGAAGAACTCATTGTCCTATTTTTTCCGTACTGTGAATTCATTAATTCTTGACGGTCTATGTTTGAAAAGAAATAATCGCCTTTGATATTGTTGGCCATCTGATATCGATGGACTGCAAGACATATCTTCCATAAAGATCATTAAACTATACAGATTGCAACAATGTAATTAAGCCAAAGTCTCGATCTCGTAACAGCTTCCGGATATAATGTTGCCAACCTCCCCTTCCCGTGTCTTCTCTGTTGCCTGGGTCTCGCTGCTGCCCGTGTCTTACTTCTCCTTCTGTCTTACTATCTGAGTCTTATAACTAAATACCATGGCTACTCGAGTCTTACTCGTCTACCTGGATCTTGCTGTTGCTATGTGGGCCTTATAAGCCACGTGCATCTTACTACTTCCCAATTCTTGGTGCTATAGGCGTCCTCTTACCACTGAGGTCTTACTACTATCGATATCCAAGTCTTGCTATTTCTTGGATCTTACTATTACCCTGGCAGAGCTCTACCACTCGGCTTTTATCATTACCACAGTCTAATTACAACCCGGATCTTATTGAAACTGCTTGGGTCTCATTACCACTTGGGTCACACTCCTGCCCTGGTCTTGCTACTATTAAGATCCCTCAACTCCCTGGGTCGTGATGCTCCCTGAATCTTACTGTTACCTGGAGTGAAATGTTGAGTCTCTTACTTCTACTGGTTATTACCGTTCCCTTTCTCCTGTTACCTGTGTCTCACTGTTACCCGAGTATTACAGCTACCTGGGTCTTACTGTCGCACCTCGTGCTTTAAAAATATTTGTCATATATGGAAAACCCAGCAGTTCATCCTCCCCTTGAGGCTGCTCGATAAAATGGGTAGCTAGCTTAGGCCAAGGTGTATGTTCATGGAAAGCCTTGATTAGGGCAGTGGCCCATGCCGTATAAGGTAACATAAAGAGGAGAATAATCTTCCTGGAACTGGTCCTGGCAGTGTTCACAGGTGTGGTATACAACTAACGAAGAAGACCTCCGATAACCTCCTCAGTCTCCCCCTCTCCGTGGGATGATGACTTTTTTTGAACATCTCTTTGTCAATCACAAGATCAGAAAACTCATCAATCACCGAATGAATTCATATAAAAATTCATCTCCAATTATACACACACACACACACACACACACACACACACACACACACAGTTAAGAGTAAATGTGAATAAGAGCAAGGTTATTAGGTACAGTAGGGTTGAGGGTCAAGTCAATTGGGAGGTGAGTTTGAATGGAGAAAAACTGGAGGAAGTGAAGTGTTTTAGATATCTGGGAGTGGATCTGGCAGCGGATGGAACCATGGAAGCGGAAGTGGATCATAGGGTGGGGGAGGGGGCGAAAATTCTGGGGGCCTTGAAGAATGTGTGGAAGTCGAGAACATTATCTCGGAAAGCAAAAATGGGTATGTTTGAAGGAATAGTGGTTCCAACAATGTTGTATGGTTGCGAGGCGTGGGCTATGGATAGAGTTGTGCGCAGGAGGATGGATGTGCTGGAAATGAGATGTTTGAGGACAATGTGTGGTGTGAGGTGGTTTGATCGAGTGAGTAACGTAAGGGTAAGAGAGATGTGTGGAAATAAAAAGAGCGTGGTTGAGAGGGCAGAAGAGGGTGTTTTGAAGTGGTTTGGGCACATGGAGAGGATGAGTGAGGAAAGATTGACCAAGAGGATATATGTGTCGGAGGTGGAGGGAGCAAGGAGAAGAGGGAGACCAAATTGGAGGTGGAAAGATGGAGTGAAAAAGATTTTGTGTGATCGGGGCCTGAACATGCAGGAGGGTGAAAGGAGGGCAAGGAATAGAGTGAATTGGAGCGATGTGGTATACCGGGGTTGACGTGCTGTCAGTGGATTGAATCAAGGCATGTGAAGCGTCTGGGGTAAACCATGGAAAGCTGTGTAGGTATGTATATTTGCGTGTGTGGACGTATGTATATACATGTGTATTGGGGGGGGGGGTTGGTCCATTTCTTTCGTCTGTTTCCTTGCGCTACCTCGCAAACGCGGGAGACAGCGACAAAGTATAAAAAATATATATATATATATATATATATATATATATATATATATATATATATATATATATATATATATATACATATACTTATAAAACAACTCTGCATTAAAACCATCTCCGCGAATGTTGTTTGCTGTTAGTGGATTTAGAGAAAAAAAAATTATATATATATATATATTTTGCCTCCAGTGGATTGGATAAAAAGGATTTCCCGCACTGAGATTTATGAAATAGCTGCTCGGCTCCAAAGGAGACGCGTAAAAGCCATGGGAATAAAAGACACACAAGTCATCACTATCGCTCGAGTTTCATTCATGTAATAAAACCCCCTAAACCTGCACTGGTGTTCAGAGACGTGGGGTCGAAACCTTCGCAGCGACACAGCCAGCTTCACGTTGAACCCCCTCTCTCGCTATCCTGTCTCGATTTTACGTAAAAAAAAAAAAACAAAAAGGAAAAAAGAGAAAAAAGATTGTATTCCGTATCAGTAAATATATTTCGTGGCAATTATTCTATTTTGTTATATCATTGTTTAAAAACCATTCAGAGTTTAGATATTTCCTATGATGACTTTTTAACTTTATTTCTATTGAATTTACAATGTATTATCTAATGAAAATTTTTTTCTCTTCGGATATATTCATAATCATTCAGTACTGTACTTATGGAAACTAAGGATATCACGTTACACGCCGTACACCTTAACACAAACAACCACACTAAACAATAACCTTGCTAATGATAGTAATCAATAGCGGTGTTTTAAATGCCATTTTATCTATGTTTATTAATTAATCTAATTAATGAGATAAAAAAAAGCTATACTTGCCTGAAACGTGAATATTTCAGTCATCTCTTTTGTTGCTGAAAAAAAAAAATATCATGGAATATTTTGCGTGTATATTTTGTAATGTAATAATAAAACTATAGGGAGGAAGGCCTCGCTGCCGATGAGAGAGAGGAGCGGGAAATTATATTGCTGTTGTCCCTATTATAATGAGACTCGGGTTTCCACTTAAATCTGATGCAAGAGTTTTCTGTGCATAATTAGGCCCCCTTACTAAACTATTTTCTTATATATATATATATATATATATATATATATATATATATATATATATATATATATATATATACACATATATAATTTTTTCATTATACATAATCGCTGTTTCCCGTGTCAGCGAGGCAGCGCCAGGAAACAGACGAAGAATGGCCTATCCACTCATATACACGTATATATACACATACGCATATATACATGCATATACATATCAACATATACATACATATACATGCACATACACAGACATATACACATATACATAATCATACTTGCATGCCTTCATCCATTCCTGTAGCTAACTCGCCCCACAGGAAACAGCATCACTACTAGCATCACTACCCCCGCTTCAGCGAGGTAGCGCCAAGCAAACAGACAAAAAAGGCCGCATTCTTTCACACTCATTCTCTAGCTGTCATGTGTAATGCACCGAAACCACAGCTCCCTTTCCACATCCAGGCCCCACAGACCTCCTTCAAAGAAAAAGTCATGGTGTTACCAAGGACGTCTCCCCACAGGCTACCACACACCATGGTTGTTCTACCTCCACATGCAGGGAAATGTGGTCTCCCTTAGGGTAAGAAGTTCTTCGATGAGACTGTACTCTCAGTGATACAAGAGACTGACTCGCGGTATAACCTCATGGAGACGAAGTCCGATTACATACATACATACATATATATATATATATATATATATATATATATATATATATATATATATATATATATATATATATATATATATATATATATATGTGTGTGTGTGTGTGTGTGTGTGTGTGTGTGTTTCACACTGAACATTCTCTATCATCATAAAATGTCCTCCGTCACTCTATTCCACTCATCCACTACTCATGCTACAAAAGTACTTCTTTACATCTTTTTTAACAAGTTTCTTGCTTAATTTCATGTTCCGTTCTCTGGTTGCTCTGTCCATTCATCTCTAGAAGAATGTTCAGTTTCCACGTTAAAACCATATTTTAAAAACTTATAGGTAATCAGACCACCCCTTACTCTTTTCTCTTCTAAAGTGGTCAGTGGCCATTCTTTTTAACTCAGCTCTCTTGATTCTGGTACTATCTTTGCTGTCCATCTCTGGTCCCTCCCTATTAGTTCTTTGTGCTTTTTAGGTGCCATGTGTCATACAAACTTCAGGGGTCTGTTTAGGTTTCCTTGTGGGTTGATGCAATACCTCACACTTTCCATTTCCCTTGTGATCTTCGTATCAACTGCAAACATTCTTAAGTAAGAGTCCATCCCTTCGGGCAAGTAATTTACATAGATCAAGAGGAGCAATGATCCCCGAGCAGAACCCTGAGGCACTACACTGGTCACCTCGACCTATTTGGAGAAGATTCTCCTATCATGCGTTTTCTGTTCCCTCCAACTGAGATAATCATCAACCTGTCGAGTAGTTTCCCCCTTATTCGTGCCTGGTGGTGATACAGCGTCTTAACCAACCATGCTGTACAGTGCCATTTACTTTCTGGCTCTGCAAATACAAACTATCCACCCAGTCTTCCCTTTGGCCTAGGACTAAGCTCACTCTCTCGTAGATCGATTTGAAGTTTGTAACACATGTCCTCCTCTCCCTAAAGCCATGCTGCTGAGGTATTTTCTCCTCGGTAGAAAGTCATGCACTTGCTTTCTAGCGATCAGTTTCAGAACCTTCCACACCAGACTCGTCAGTGAGGCTGGTTTGTAGTTCAGTGTTTGTTCCCGGTCTTGTTTCTTATGGACAGGTATGACGTTTGCCCTTTTCCATCCCCCTCGGCATTTTGCTCCTCTCCAGTGACATTTTGAACAGTATTTCAAGCGGTTTGTCAGGCGTATCTGCACATCTTTGGCACATGCAGTGAAAGTTCATCATGGTGAGCAATGCCTGACTCAAGTCGTTTGAGTATTCTGTTAATATCTATTCTAGATATCTCGATGATTCCTCAAACCTCCTCCCATTTCCATCTCCCTGGCGTAGGGGGCTACCGTGTCTTCCACTGCAAAATTTTTATGATTCAGTTCCTCACATATCGTTACATCAACCTCTACAGTCCTTCCCTCTGAACCCCTTAGCCTGATTAGCTGCTCCTTGACTGACAACTGACTCAACGAATTAATGGAAAAGTTTTGGATTTTCTCTGCCTGGTCCACAATGTTCTTTTCAAAGCTTCTTTGCTCCATCTTATTATCCTGCTATACGCGTTCCCTTGCTCTCATATGCCTTGCGAATGCTGGCTGGCTGGAGCGTCGTCTACATATTCGCAAATTCACATCTCGACGCTTCTTTGATTTTTGACATCTTTTTGTTAAAACATGTTTTATCCCTTTTCTTACCATTCCCTTTGCATTTGAGGTTTGGGGTTCCCTATGTTTCTATTCCTTCGCTGTAACTTTTACAGAACCTCTTCCCACAAAGCCCAGACTCCTGGCTATTGAACACCATTTCACAGTTTATGTTACCAGAGAAATGATTGAGGTTTGTGTTTTCACGAATACATCTCCCCTTTATGTTATCTCTCATCTTTGCTCTTTGAAAATCCTTATTCACCACGTAGTAAAACATAAGCATTACATGATCACTCCTTCCATCTGATGTATCATATAAAATATTCTCCATAACCATACTAATAAGTGTGATGGTCAGATGTAGCAATACGGGACATCAGTCCCTCTCATCCTAGTGTCCTACATGTTGGGATGGGATATTTTCCTGTCTGCACTCTTAAAAACTTGTCTCCATGACTACCTATCACCATGAGAGTCCAAGTTCTCCTGGCGTGCTGCAGGTGTCCAGCAGACGTGTAACACAGACGGAGCTCTTTCTTGGTCTGATTCACGGCCAAGGTCTGATTCAGTATCAAGGCTGGACAAGAATTCCTGTTCTGCAGTTCCTCTGATCCACAGTATGACACCGGTCGAACAAAGTGGACTGTTGGTGGGGACGAACCAACAGTCCCAGTTCGATTTCAATATAATCATTTTATAAAGAACTTCTCTTTTTCTCCTCAGACTTAAATCTCACATATGTTCACAAGGAAAGGAAAATATGACAGCTTTCCATTCCCCAGAACCATTAACAGCTCTTGGATGATTGCATGTGCTGGGTCAAAGCCCTGAGCATTTTCAGTTTTACTTCTAGTCTCCACGTGTGGTTCTTTATCATCAGTCTGATCTCGACTGGACACGATTCATTTTACCGTTCGTTATTTACGAGGGTCACTTTTAGTATCCCTGTCCGTTGAACCAGAAGAGTATGCTGGCTCTGTGTAGCCAGACGGAATAACGATTGAGCACCACGGCACGAGCTTTGGGGTCGTACCGTCACTCTCAAAGGTCGCACCGTCCTGATTAAGATTTCGTGCTCAAGGGGTTAAAGTCCTGCCATGTTCATCCTTCCTACCATAACTGGTAAAGTTTGTAATGCGGGTCCAAGCAACGATCAACCCAAACAAATGGTGAACGATATCTCCGTCGTGTAGCCTTTATCTAAGGAAAAAAAGTGTTCTTCGAAATCACCTTACAAGTTGCGGTGTCTTGAGACAAATTTCCTTTGTCTTAAGTTCAGTGTAGAATATACGAATGTCACAAATCCACAAGAGCCCAGACCGCCACTGTGCCCAGTCCAGAGGTACGACTTGGGGTGAATCTGGCGAAAATTGTCTTGGAGTGAATAATATGTAGAATGAAGTTTTTTTTTTACTTAATACGATTTATGGAGCCGCATATTAGCCTCTTGAGCAAACGACTTTACGACCCTTGAGCAAAACAATATGACCCTTGGGTATGATGGCGTGAACTTTGACCTGAACGTCCTGCTGAGTTGAGTGGTTTAAAGCACAATAGTATTAGTCTCTACATTATGTCTATACAAAACATAAATGTTGACAGGAATTCTACAAGACCATAGGTAATGTCACAAACATTGCGTACTGCATACTGGAGTCTCTTCATAATGCTATTAAAGAGTCTTTCTTTCTGTTCATTTGGAACGTCAACAGAAAGGACAGAGGGAGGCACATCACCAGCGTTCTAGAACAGCCAACGCATTACGCAAGGTGTGTATGTAAAGCCTATTAACTTGCGTACATCGTGCAGATATTATGCATAGATCAATACCATTGTTCACACATGCTTACGCTCTTACGCGATCGATGTGTAAAGGAAAAGCCTGAATTATTTCATGTGACATTTGTAAACACGACATCATTTTCTATTATCATACGTAACACGTGACAAAGAAAACGTATTTCTCCAGTTACATACAGTCAGTTTCATAGTAGGAACGCCACTGTTCAGTGTAGCACGAATAAATGAAATGTATCTCAACTGCATACTTAGCATAACCCGATGTCACGCCACAAGCAGCTTACCTACGTATTTCCATCGTTTATATATTCAAATGTATTGCCTAAACATCCTTGATCTGCATGTGCAGGTACCTGATGGCCAGGCACTGCTAGATGGTCATTACCTCAGAAGTCTTAGCATATACGTCAAGTATAATGAACCAAAATTCTAGTCAGTGAATAATGAAAAGAAAAAAAAAAAAGGAAAAACTTGGTTTAGAGGAACCTAAACCAGCACATCGTTGAATGCGCTTCCGGCTGTGAACCATTGCCCCACTTTGCTCTATCATCAGTGAACATGAGGAGAAATCATTACATTGCTTGATACAGAATTAATGGAGAGCTTCCACGATATATCCAATTACACACGTGGACATATATACCAAGCTGATGTTTATCATACGCCAGCTGTCTGGGTGAGCTAGGCCTCTGCTGACGGGCATGAGAAGGCTGAAGTCATCTCGGTGGTTTATGCGGTCGGTCGCTGGTCGAAAAAAATGAGGTAAACCTGGCTCGTACGCTGTACACGGCACAGATGTCAGTTTCATAATCACTTAACAGTTGACAACCATTAAATCGAATACAAATTGCAATTTCCCTTGAGTTCTGAGGCGTAAGAGATGACGAGGGTGTTTATCATGAATTTTAATTACTTGATCTCCATAGGTCGACAGACCTTGAAACCCCGTGCGACATTGCATGATCAACGATGGAAGACCCAGCACACAAGACCTGATACTCCCTAGCTCTTACACCAACACCCAACCTCCAGCTGACATGTTACCCGGCGAACCTTTACCACTCCACCTACTGCGCAGGTGTTCTCACTCACAATGTAAACTGTTATCTTCTATTTCTTCTGTTGCTGTTTCATCTCTTTATGTACTTAGATATACAAAAACTTCCCATCTGGCCTACCTACTTACCAGCTTCCCTTCTGGCCTACGTATCCACCAAAGTCTGCTCTGCTTTACTTTTCCTCCACCTTTCCTTCTGCACTACCTCTCTTACTGATATGCCTTCCTCCCAACTTACCTTCTGATCAATTTGCCTCCCATCTGACGTACCATCTGGTCTACTTCCCCAACTGCTTGCGTTTGATGTACTTTCCCACAGTCGTACGCTCTAATATACATTCCACCTACCTTACCTTCTGATACACCTTTCTCCAGTCTTACCTTATGGCCTACACTACCTACAAGTTTACCTTCTAATATGCCTTTCTACCAGCCTACCTTCCGCCCTAACGTAACTGCTGCTTGTTTACTCTTCGGGCAACCTCCCTCCCAACCACCTTACCCTCTGACTGCTCAACTTACCTACCAGCTCGCCTGCTTTACCTACCTCCTACAATCCCTATTCCTCCGTGGATCTCGCCAGCTGACGACGGAACAATCTACGTGTAATAACTTTCCAGTTTCCCTAAAGGCTGTAAGAAGGCGAGGAATTGCCACATATACAATCTTTGCATAACCACGGGTGAAGACAACGACTGAGAGAGGAGGGAAACATGAGGTATGTCACTGTGTATAAAGGCTGAATGGCCGCAAGGTATATTTCTGTCGAAAACATTCACCTCGAGAAGAAACAGATTTTGACTTTTACATCTATGTATAATCCAGTCATTATCATGCGTGATGCACATGGATTATAACGATCTTATGTTGCTGGATTCAGTGACCTTCAGCAACAAAAGATCTTAGGTGCACAATTCCAGAGATTCAGAGATACAAATAACTTGTACTATGCACAGTGTTAAACTTACTCAACGAGGCATCTGTTGATGAACAGGGGACACTAACGCAAACGACCCAGAGCTAAGAAAGTTCATCACAAACTTCCCCTAGTACAATGCTTTACTAGATATTTGGTTAGTACTGAAGGTGAAAAGGGCCTTATCTCCCAATGTTGACATTTCTGTGTTGCAGCTCATGAGTCGAGATAGTGTGAGCCATGAAGTGTGCTACAAATGCTCATAAATCTGTTTATGAGTCTCGACCTGTGGTTCCTTGACACAGTTCTATAAGATATTAGTTTGGCAGTAAAGGTATCAAAGGTGTTCATCACGCTATCTTCCAGCTTGGAAAAGAAACGCTACTTTTCGACCAATTTTACTAGATTTCCGTATCAAAATCTCATGCAAGGTGACATTCAACATGCACCTGTTATGCACCGATTTCTCAACTATTTAGCAGAGGAATTTCCCTTTAAGTGACGTAATCTCTTGAAAGCTGGCCACGTCCTGAGCCAAGGGTAGCAGTTATCAGGCCGGGAGAAGCCACGTGACGAGATGTATCACTTTACCTCCTCCAAGCCAGGCGAGGTGGGGAAGTGACACTTCTCCCACACCAGTACGACGCTCATAAGAACACACACACCACCGGCTGCCCTACACTTTATAAATGTAAATCTTTTATCTCATTTTGTCGGCGGATGGCACGATCAATTGACCATGGCAGTGTGGCGACGTGCAATCACTCAAAATCAGAAGTGCGTCTGCTGAGTGATTTTAGTTCGAGACTTAATTACATCAATATGAGCCCCTCGAGCACGACCATACAGGATGGTACGACCCTTGAGTACGACCTGGCCTCTTTGTCCTCACCCTCAAGGGGTTGCATCGTCGTGTTAAAATACTTCAAACAATGAGCATCAGTGAAGGAATATTTTCATGATATTTCCAGAGCAACGGACGAGCTTAATATTGCTAATTGACCTGTTTAAAGAGACGGAAAAAACCATTCGATAAAGTTGAAAAACACAGAAAGTACTTGATTATACGATGAATACTTTAATTAAGGTTACTGTTGCTCTGGCAGTAATCATCAAATACTTAACTAGATTAATCAAACTTTTCGAACAAAATCGCAACGAACTTTGGATTATTTACTTTTGTCACCAGGATGGCCGACATTTCATTAAGTGATGTAATCAAATCAATATGGCCAATATGGCGGCGATTCCCACGAAGATTCTGTTGAATATACTTATCTCAAAACGGATCACAACAAATGAGACATTTCACATTGCTCTCAGAATTATAATACTCGAAGTGCATAACATGAACACTATTAGCAGATGTTAGAAAGAGTAAGAAAACATGATGAGAAGGATTAAAGGAAAAAATTAAGAAATACAAGAAGTGTGAAACAGTGAGAAAGATGGATGCAGAAAGAGGGGGAAAACGAACAGAGAAACCCAGAAAATACAAAGGAAAAGGAAATAAAGGACATTACGGGACTGAGACAAGGCGGGAAAGAAGAGAATCGACGCGAGGAAGAAGGGGAGAGCAAATGAGATTGTGGCAGTAAAGTAAAGCATATTGTGAAGAAATTTAATCAGGGGAAGGTTGGTACAGTGGTGGGGAGGAGCGTGCGGCTGCTGGACCAAGACAAGGATACCCCCATGGCACGCGAGGTGAGTGAGTGGTGGCCTACAGTGAGGTGCTGGTGCTGGTGCCACCGTCTCTACCTCTGGGGCAGGTCATTATCCAGACCTTGAGCACCAGCATTACAGCACAACACTAATATCCTGTATCTAATAACACAAGAATGCCAGAAATGTTCCCATCGTAATTAAAGGGGAGTGCCAGGGGGTGAATGAGACCAGGAAAGAAAAAGAAAATAACCAAGGAACGACATGATACTAGGAGCTTCTGGCGAAGGTTGGCCACGAGGAGAAAAAGAAGTCCACTACCTTTATGAAGGCGGAGAGCTCTTGTGATGAGGGCGGGAAGTGGTAAGTATGCGCGCGGAGTGGGATGAAAATTGTTGGAGGAAGATAACAAGTTTTTATGTAAGAATAAGGCTCGCGTCAGCCCGAGAGAAAAACAGTGTTGAATGGCGGGGTGCTGCTGGGCTGAAGCCCATACGAAACATCAAAATAAGGATGTCTTTTCTTGAGGATTACACTGTATATTCTCCAAATGCGGCAAATAGAATGCGAGAGAAGCGAATACATACCACGTTTAGCCAGGAACTTTCGGATACTAAAAGACAAAGACACTGTCGTTCAAAAAAATAAAGCACAAAGCATACAATGGTCAACATGTCCTCACTGGATGAGTGTGTCTGACGCGTCATGGTATGGTTGTGGTAGCGACAGTCACACTTGTTCATAACTGGACGTCACTTAACCCCATGGGTAAAGACGGCTCGACCCCTTGAGTTATATAGAGACGTACATACACAGAACACCAAGCGAGGTGGTCTCTCATTAACACTACTGAAAAGGATGCAGTCCCCTTACAAGCAGTAGAAGAAAAGGTTAGCAAAGAAGAGGCTTTCTCCCCACCCTCTACTGCCTCCGGCAACACGCCAGACGGGAGACAGGTAGAAGGTAATGACTCTATGATGCCCTGGCCTTTGATAAGATCCTTAAGGACCGAAGTCAGACAACAGCTCTTCATAATCCAAGAACGGTATCATCGTGATGAAGGCGTTAATTCTTCGATGTACAAGTAAGTAACATCCACGTGAGTCAACCTCTCACGACAATTCGTTCTTCATAAGGTGTAGACAAACTTTACCCAGACGTGTTAGATCTACAATTCATGAGCCATAACACTGTACTTAATGGATGCCGGAAACAGAGTGGTTAAGAGCCAGTGAGAACAAGGCACAGCGGGATTTAGCAGTGTGCTACGGACATTACAACGTCCTCAGTCCATGTGGAAGTGACCTGCTTAAGAACTGAGGTAAACTGACGCACCTCTCGCCACCACTGCATCTTTCTGTATGTTACACTGTATCACTGGATCTCATGGCGTTTGCCTGTTACAAGACCACTGAGCAGGAAGCATTAAGATTCACGTCAGACATTATCACTGGTGCTTTAAACAGCAAAAAAAATAAACGATTGACAGAGGGAGGAACATCAGTAAATGTGGTTATCCACAAGTCACCACGTACCGAAATTATCTAGCTGTAAACATCACCGCGAGACACGAGAATATTAACCCGTGCCACCATACACGCCTCGTAGTCATCTCCGCCTGTCACCTTCAGTGCCTCGTAATGCTCCCCACGTTTCAGCGTGTGTTTCCTCAGCAATGCATTGACCAGCCACGAACAACGGTTAGCTAGGCCCGGTGTGGTTGCGCCTCCGGTGTCAGTGATCGACGAGGTTCAACAGAATTAAAACAATTTTTCACATGCAAACAGCTAAACACACACACACACACACACACACACACACACACACACACACACACACATATACCATCGGACAGATGTATGTGAAAGCTGTGCCTTTACCGTCTGCTTCATTCATCAAGCACGAGTTACGTAATTAATTATGAAATCCTCTGAAAATAAATAATCAGGGAAGTAATCATATATAGACACTTATTATTCTATAAAATGGAATCTAATACACAAGTCATGACGAGGAGGATGCTGATGAGGATGACAGGATAAATCGTCATAAGCAAATGAGAAGTGACAGGAACCAATTTTCTTGTCTTGCCCCAGTTTTGTAGGTCGACCCAGCTGTATATTACCAGCAGAGATTATCTGTATAAACTTTATCGCCGGCAATAACACATGCAGTTAATTACCAACAAAGATTATCATTATAAACCTCGTCTCAGATTCACGTTATCCATCTCAGTTATCCGAAATAATGATAGCGATCATAAGCTGGAAAATATGTAAACAATACCCTTAATACCATGATGCAAGTACCAGGGACAATCATCCTGTAGGAGGAAGACTTTTGTCCACCATAAGGTCATAACGTGTGAAGTTCGTGCTGTGCACACGGACTGAGGCCTTGTACCTGGAATGCTGGTGTTGGAGCGGGTAACTACTGTTGACACCTGAGGGACGGTGACACGAGCTTTGGCCACGACCGTGCGACTCTTCAGGGATACAATACGTTCCTTGGGGTATGATAGCCGACCCTTTGATTGATTATGGGTGGTCAGGTCAAGAAGGATCGGGGCCATCATAACCTTATGATCGTACCGTCGTGCTCGTGAGCAGTCGCCTCGCAATCAAGGGTGCGTATGAACCGTACAGGTAACATCGTGGGGCAAGGAAGGGTAGATGCCACCGAAAGCTCATGCCATGCGACATGAGTCTGGCGGATGTGACTTAGGGTTATATTTAGTGTCTGGCTGAATGTCAAGCATGTGGCATAAACACGACCAAGACGACATGAAAGAAATATTCCAGGCCTTAATTTGGAAATAGCCAGGGCGTGCGGCCGGATACCTGCAGACACCTCCACTCCTCACGCCTCCCGACCTTGAGTCTTTACATTAGAGAGAGACAGAGAGGGAAAGAGAGAGAGAGAGAATAAAAAAGATATGTGTTGAATATACGAGAAGCGAGTTTTAAAAAGCGTTCTAAAGATGCTTAAAGGTGTACGCGTATTCTGTGAGACGCAATTCTTTAAAAAGACTTCCTTAGTTTTTATTGCAGAAAGATTTAATGAGTAAACCCGGTGCTTTTTGGCATTAATGAGAGGACCGACGCTTTTCTAATTCTTCATAATGGCATAGTTAACTCTCAACTAGATAATGAAAACGAAATGATTTTATTCAGTGCCTGTGAAGAAAAACAAATTATTGTATTCTATATCTCACTCGCTGCATTCAACTGAATAGCATTATGCTAACTTTATACCTCTGAACACCTTCTTTCTGAAAATCATTTTCACTATTAATGGCACTTTTAAGTGAGAGAAAATTAATAAATTGTAGGCATTTCATTGAAAAATAAACTCGTTGATATTCCACGATACTATCACTCAGTAGACGACGAGACTCAGGTGTTAAGAGACAAATTCCCAACGTTAAGCTCATCACTCCCCCCTCCTGGACTGGCTCAGTGACTGTCTCACACGCTGGATGATGACCCACGTTCTCTCTCTCTCTCTCTCTCTCTCTCTCTCTCTCTCTCTCTCTCTCTCTCTCTCTCTCTCTCTCTCTCTCGCCCGTGAGGCACTAAGCCTATGAGACCAATCACACTAACGTATAATGTTGATGGAGCTGGCCTCAGTGTTGAGAGCCTTCCAGTATAATTTCTCGTGTGGGTCTGTACGGAAGGTGTTGTGGAGACCAAAGCTAGACTCCAAAGCCTCAGCTTCCACCCGCTGGACACCAAAGCCTCAGCTCCCGACAGCTGGATACCACAGCCTCAGCTCCCACCCGCTGGATACCAAAGCCTCAGCTCCCGACAGCTGGATACCACAGCCTCAGCTCCCACCCGCTGGATACCACAGCCTCAGCTCCCACCCGCTGGATACCACAGCCTCAGCTCCCATCCGCTGGATACCACAGCCTCAGCTTCCATCCGCTGGATACCACAGCCTCAGCTCCCACCCGCTGGATACCACAGCCTCAGCTCCCATCCGCTGGATACCACAGCCTCAGCTTCCATCCGCTGGACAACACAGCCTCAGCTACCGACAGCAGGATATCACATCTCACCTCTTAGCGTACACAGTCCCAGTGAGCGCCCATCTACGAGCTCACCTGAATGAGGAAATATCAACTTCACGCTCACCTCTCCACCTACAACAGTTCCTGGTGGCAACTGTCAGGCATGGGATTGTTATGTTATACAGAAGGACCATGCAGTGCCCGAGCTAGACCCAGCAGCCTTAGGCATCATGCACTACAAAGTAATACACACTGGGGAAATCTGAAAGCTCCCTTAACAGGCAATTTCTCGGAGATGAACTTCAGTAAATTTCACACAGCGTTAGTTTACCGGAATATCAATACCAACAGACGTAGACACAGAGAAGCAAACCGAGAATGAGAAAGGGAGGGGGGAGCGTATT
Source organism: Panulirus ornatus (assembly GCF_036320965.1). Classification (NCBI taxonomy): domain Eukaryota; kingdom Metazoa; phylum Arthropoda; class Malacostraca; order Decapoda; family Palinuridae; genus Panulirus; species Panulirus ornatus. The sequence continues at coordinate 13,458,155 of NC_092260.1, read as the reverse complement.
TCAGACAAACGGTTAAACGCTCCTAAACAACGGAAGAGAATTTCCGCCAAACAGAGGCAGCTACACTCCCACACTGCTCGCGGAGCCGCAACATCACCGTAACCTTCATTAAAAAAGAGTGAATAACAAGGAGGCCATAAATTATGTTGCCTGAGAGCTCCCACTCCAGCCAAGAGGAGTTCCCGCACGAATTTTTAACCCAATTGAGATTTACTTCTCCTTTATCATGCAATATTTTCCTAAAATCCCCCTTGAGTGAATTTACTAACGCCAGCAAATGACCTATAAAATTTCCTTAGCGAGGTAGCTAAATACAGCGGCAGCCGGAGCTCCGCATCAGTGTTACCACAGAACACACTCTCAGGCGGCCTCCACACGGCCAGGGCGCCGACAGCCAGAGCCACCATCACCAGCACCAGCCAGGACACCAGCTGGGGTCCTGGTAATATCGGCAACTATAGTAGCAAGTAGCCGAGGGTAAACTGGGTCAGTACCCCAGCAGTGAACACCAGACTCCATCCCACAGCCAACCCGCCATGTATGGTATAATGAGTCTAACTTTCCCGGACAGTTTGAAGCCATCTGCTGATGTCACATTTATCTTATTAATGGGCAAAGAATTAAAGTTGTCTACCCTATGATATCATGTGGGAGTTTCGGCCATACATCTGACAGAACTTCCTCTGTTAGAGAATATCAAGAGAAAGAGAATACACAAATAACATGCATAAATATCTGACCATGACATTTTCACCCGCGGTCGTAAATGTCACATTTTTATCACAAGCAACAAAAACAACAACAACAACAACAACAACAACAGGATCTCTAAGATTTCTGAACGACATCCAACAGAGTCTAATTACGAGTGTAATGCAATTAGGAGCGGAAAATCCCCACAAGGTTTACATCAACATAGAGACTCGCCAGGGAGGACTACTCACTAGTCCTCCTAATTACCTTCCTCTCGTCCATTACAGAGGCGTACTTAATACCCGGCACGAACCCGTGACAATAACCAATGAACTTCCTTTAAGGTCTCGGTTTCAAAGTAGAACAGCATCACAGTGCGCAACTTTCCTTTTTTTACAGCGAATTTCGATAAAATGAGGTAAGACACTTGAAAAGATGAGGAGCATCTTTGAAAATACAATACTTCGTGAAAGCGACCATAGTCTTAAGAGGACACAAGTGAGGAAGATGTGACATTCGGGACGAACAGAGAAATTAGTGACCTGATTGATCGTTAGAAAAGCCTGCACAGGGAGGTCATCTAGACTCAGCGGCCGTCAATAGCATCTTGAAAATATAGGTTTAAGATTACAACAATACAGGAGAAAGAAAGGCAAAATCAGTAAGAAAAAAAGAAATGTGAAAAGTGAATTTCCGACCACGTGAAGAAAAATCCTTAAAGAGTGATTCATATATGTTAGGAACATGAATACAACCAACCAGAGAGAGATACCGTAGACCCACAACTTAACGAAGACAACAAAGAACGGTAGTGAAGGAACGGATCCCTCGCAAGATATAAGTATTCCGAGTCTGTGTTTACGATCTAAAAATCCATAGTCAATTATTCCACAAACGCAAAATGTATTCCCAGGGAGAGGTAATCAGACATCAAACATTCATAACATTCAAAACAATGATGCGCTGCATTATTTAGCAAAATTAGGCCTGAATATGTCATCTCGTCCTGACGACATTTAGCAAGAATAACTGTAAAAGTTTTTGCTGACAATTAGCATTCCCGATCAAGATATTCAACAAATCGCTATAAGTGCCACTGGTGATATTTGTTCTTCACGCGGCAGATATTTCTAAACACTCGATAAATCAATTGCTACGAGAACAGAAAAAGCCAGTCGACTGGAAGTTTGTAAATGAAACACCATTTTTTTTCGAAAACGCACTTCCAAAAAATAGCCCCACCTGTTTTATGTCGATTCTCGGTATTGTATTTGAAAGCTATATGGGATAAGTTCAATAAATCCTTAGACGATAAACTATAACTGATAATCAGTATGGGTTACGTAGTAAAAGATCAAGTTTGATAAATCTGACAGAACTCTTCTGCCATATATTTATCACATAATACCCTCCAAAAGCCAGGAATCAAACCCAGGACCTTTTGTGTGCTAGTCATAACGCTAACTGCTAGGTTATGATCGCCCCTAATAGGGAAATGACCATTCGATTACAGGAAATCGAACACCCTTCGTCTCAGATCCATGAGCAAGTGGGTCTACACCAGTCAAGTCCCATCAGGCTCACATTACCAGCAGCTAGCATTTTCCAGAACCTTACTGTACAAACGCAAAGGTATATGAACACAAATGTAGTGCACATGAACGAGCACTTTCATAGAACACATAATACCCTCCAACAACCGGGAATCGAACCCAGGACCTTTTGCGTGGTAGTCGGGAACTCCAATTGCTAGGCTATGATAGTCCCTAAATAGGAAAATAACTATTCGATTACAAGTAATCATAGCCTAGCCGTTACGTCCCCGACTACCACGCAAAAGTACCTGGGTGCGAGTCCTGGCTGTTGGAGGGTATTATTCGAGATATATATATATATGTATATATATATATATATATATATATATATATATATATATATATATATATATATATATATATATATATATATATATCTTTCAAACTATTCGCCATTTCCCGCATTAGCGAGGTAGCGTTAAGAACAGAGGACTGGGCCTTTGAGGGAATATCCTCACCTGGCCCCCTTCTCTGTTCCTTCTTTTGGAAAATTAAAAAAAAAATAGAGAGGGGAGGATTTCCAGCCCCCCGCTCCCTCCCCTTTAAGTCGCCTTCTACGACACGCAGGGAATACGTGGGAAGTATTCTTTCTCCCCTATCCCCAGGGATATATATATATATATATATATATATATATATATATATATATGGTTTCCAAAATACTTTCAGATGTCATATACTCATTCCTCCCTCTTACCTTATCAACGGCGGTGTCCCTTAGGGTTCTATCCTATCACATACCCTCTCTCTTCTCTCCATATTTATCTTTCCTCAGTCTGGACCCCTAATTCCCTCTCATGTTGACGATTCCACTCTAGATACTTCAACTCACTTTCCCTCTCCTCCTCACTCCGATACTCGTTCTTTCATCGCACTGAACATATATACTCTCCTAATTCCTACATATGGAACATCGTGGAATGGGGAAGCAGTATCCTGGTAAAGTTTACAATGCCAAAGGCAATTTATTTGTGTAAGTCTTTTTAAAATCTCATTCGTTTCCTACTGCCCAATTCCAAAACATCTCCATTCAACCCTGCAGCAAAATAAACATTTTGCAGACAACCATACCCTTCACAGTATCCTGGAAACCTTACGTTGTTAAATCTGTTTGTCAGTTGCTAGGGACGTCGTGCAAGTGCTGCAAATACTATTCTTGCTAAGAGCCACACCATATCCACAGGAGCTTACTCCGCCCCAGTACGGGGTACCGTTCACATATCCCTCTCTTAACAAGAGTGAAATCAAAAGTTTTCTGCTTTATCAACCCTCTTCAGCCACACCTTTCCGTCCAGCGCATGTTTTTCTCTGCTTGTGCCCCAGCCGCCATGAACTGTAATCAGCGGTACACGTCTAGTGGCTGCTTCCCACAGCTTCTGTGTGAGGAGCCAGCCACACGAGGATTGGCTGTTATGACAACTTCCATCGCACACGGAAGCTGTGGAATTCTCTTCCATCTTTTTCCTATCCCTGTTCCTTTATCCGTTCCACCTCTGATAGTCCATTCAGCAAACCCTTGATAAACTCATTCTTTTTTTTCTTTTTTCTCATACCAATTCTTTTACTTTTAATATAAGCTGGCCTATGACAAGGACCTGATTTTTCCTGTGCTGTGTCAGATAACCTAAAATTAATGGAAAGAAAAAGAAAATGACCAAGTGCCACATATAAGATTAAACACGACGACCATGACCCCCTTGAACAAAATAACTAATGCCTCTCGAACACGACCACTAAACCCCCTGATAAACAACAATAGAGGCGCCTTAGAAACCATGGCTAGCATCCCCTTCAGTACGACGACTGGAGACCTGTTAAGCACGATATCTAGAACTCCTTTTGATACAAAGATTAAAACCCTTCGAATACGACGGCGACGAGAACTAGTGACTTATTTAAGTGCGACGACTAAAATCTCCTACTGATACGACGACAAGTAGCCCTGTGAACGCTACGACAAGATTCCCATTAACTACGACGTCTCAAACCTCTGCACAAACCCCCTGCCTCCTGCACGCTACTTTACGTAAGTCTGAAGTACCACAGGCCACCATGCACTTGTGAGCTGTTATGATACAGGAAAGTTGGTATGATCCTGGCACAGGTAAGAAAGGAGGAGGGCTGTGGTGATGTCCTCGCACAGAGCAGCAGCAGAACTTCCTCCTGTCTGCCTGCATGCCATCTCAGACCTCCATTAGTTTCGTTATGTCAGAAGAGAGAGATAGAGGGTTCAACGCGCACAACGCCTGAATCTCAGTCACATACCACATGATCGCGCTGGAATCTCTCTCTCTCTCTCTCTCTCTCTCTCTCTCTCTCTCTCTCTCTCTCTCTCTCTCTCTCTCTCTCTCTCTCTCTCCCCGTCCATTTGTTGATATACGCAGCGGATCAGTCACCAGACCAGCGGCAGGAGGGTGCTCTTCCGCAGACCCCTAGACATTACCAGTCATGCTCACGGATGCTATCGAAGTACGGCCACGGTGGCAGTTCGCTGGAAGTCCTCCTTCCCCTGTGGTTCGTGATAAACACACATTATGATGAATGCGCGAGGCTCATTCCCTGCAAACCTTGCTGCGTCAGTCGGTCAGTCAGTCAGGCTGACTCTAACGGCAGGAGCCAGTCCCGAGAATTGATATATAATGTGTGCTGATCACGGACAGAAAGGAGGATTTTTCGCTGAGAACCATTAGACGTAATTTTAGCATTAATAGACATACTCGCAAGTCATTCAGAGAAAAGCCGCTGTCCTTCTTCGGCGTTTAAAATGCAACGTAATTACTACTCGACCACAAAGTTTCACTGTAGTTTAAAAAAAATCAGCCATCTGAGCCGTCCGTTAATTACTCGAACATGACCGCTGGTATTTCATTTACAATACCGAGATGTGAAAAAAATAGCGCCGGTTATCACGTTAATCTTCATTTTCCTTTTACGAAGACCAACTACAAAAATAGACCGAGTGTATTACCTTTGTGGTCTTCATTATTGGTATCTGTGGCATGATTTCCCCCGGGAAGAGCGGGCCTCGAGGAGAGTGAGAGGCTGGCCGCACACACAACCCAACGAACCTCCTCCTGCACGAAGCGCTGAAGGACGGGGCCCGTCAGTAGGACCGGGAAGGGCACGTGCCTGCCAGGCTGAGTGAGACCTGCTGGATCCTAAACGACAATAACGACCATTCCTGCCTGGATATAAGCGGAAAACATAAGCTGGCAACGTTACGGTTAAAAGGCTTATAAACGCACGGACACGCACATACACGCTCAAAGACAAAGGCAACATTATATATATATATATATATATATATATATATATATATATATATATATATATATATATATATCTTTTTTTTTCATACTATTCGCCATTTCCCGCGTTAGCGAGGTAGCGTTAAGAACAGAGAACTGGGCCTTAAGAGGGAATATCCTCACCTGACCCCCTTCTCTGTTCCTTCTTTTGGAAAATTAAAAAAAAACTGAGAGGGGAGGATTTCCAGCCCCCCGCTCCCTTCCCTTTTAGTCGCCTTCTACGACACGCAGGGAATACGTGGGAAGTATTCTTTCTCCTCTATCCCCAGGGAAAATATATATATATATATATATATATATATATATATATATATATATATATATATATATATATATATATATATATATATATATATAACATATATATATATATATATATATATATATATATATATATATATATATATATATATATATGAAATATCTCAATTTTGCAAACTAACAACAACAAAACAATAAGAATAAAAAAAATTGTCTCTTTTGGAACGAAAAAAAATTAAGTTCAAAGGCATCGAAATTTGTAGCAGTTATATGTACCTCTAGAAAAACAAGGAAAAGATCGTGACGTGTTCGGTGTTCTGCTTGTCGCTCTTTTTGACCTTTGACCTACTGACCCCAAAATTTATAAGGATCTTGACTGGCGCCGTGTGCCGTACGAAGACGCTGCTTGATTGACGTTCAGTAAATAGAACCCGAGCTATCGCGAGCACACGAAAAGGATGATGGACACAGGAGCGACTGGTGGACACGGCAAATACTATGTACCAGAGAACTGATGCCGACCCATAAATGATAGTAATGACTACATATAAATTTTCAAAATGGCATTAAATTCATTTTGACTTGGTGTTATACATATATTTCTTTTTTTCCGGGGTATTATTACACACTGGCATACATCACCGTGACAAAAAAAAAAAATAAAAAAACGAACAGACATAAATACGATGTAGAATTATCACAATGATGTACACTATCTCTCTCTCTCTCTCTCTCTCTCTCTCTCTCTCTCTCTCTCTCTCTCTCTCTCTCTCTCTCTCTCTCTCTATCTATCTATCTATCTTATCTTATCTTATCTATCTATCTATTTATTCATTTATCCATCTATCTACCTCTCACACTCACTCACTCCGTCGCTCCCTCCACTCCTGTCTCTCACTTTCACCCGCTCGCTGGCCGTACCTTCACTCCTGCTCTCCCTACACCCCAGGTGAAGGGGAGCTTTTAATGTCAGCTTCACTCAGGGTCAGGTGGGCGGGGGCGCCTCACTTCATCAAGCCAGCGCCAGACACAGGCTGGGAAACCTTGTTTGTCACCTCCGTATTCATGATCCCTCAGTCCAGGTCATGTAGACCATGATGCCGTAAACAAGCGTGAGCGACGGTCATTAAAAACAAGATATGAAATGAGTCTGTGCGAAGTACAGAGGTGGAAAAAAAAAAAATTTACATCAAAACTTTTCAAGCTACGTAACTAGATGTAATTTTTCATAGACGAGTCGATGAACTGATAGGCGTTCTTGACTGATGTTCTAAACATCCAAATCATACGATGGCATCTCTTCCCAGACTGCCAAGTTAGACCCATGAAATTTTCCAAGCAAAAAGTGAGTATGTTGAGTGAGGGTTGACGACAGGCTCCTCGACTTTTCCATCCCGGCCCACCAGCCCCGGTTTACCGCCACTAACCTCCACTCCCAACAAAGTTTGAAGTTCAGGGAAAAAAAATTGTCTTTAGGTGAAACCCCACACGAACTCCCGGATTCTCTGGCTGGCTGAACGGAGGGTCCACTCTGAGCAAGGTGAGAGGGGAGGGAGGAGCTGTGTGAAAATGTTCCTGTATCCAAGGTGTGGGTTGGGGAGAGTCCTGCAGGTCCTTGGTTAGGGTTGGTGAGAGTCCTGCAGGTCCTTGGTTAGGGCTGGTGAGAGTCCTGAAGGTCCAGGGTGTGGATTGGGGAGAGTCCTGCAGGTCAAGAGTGTGGGTTGGAGAGAGTCCTGCAGGTCCAGGGTGTGGATTGGGGAGAGTCCTGCAGGTCTAGAGTGTGGGTTGGGGAGAGTCCTGCAGGTCTATGGTGTGGGTTGGGGAGAGTCCTTCAAGTCCACGGCGAGGGTAAAGGTGCGACTTCCTGCAAATCCACGGCTCATGACCAAGGTAGAGGGTCGACGCAAGGATCTTGGCTGTGTTGACGATGCGAGTCGTAGCAATGGTTCCGACCCGGTCGTAACAGGTCAGGGTGCCTCATGGCTCAAAGCTCAGACTGACTTAACCCCTGGATTCCACCAGCACTGTGTTCCCCGTGATGTTTATCCTCCGTCTCGAACCGGCACACTCTCCATTTCTTGAACCGAGTTCAAAGTGTAATCTCATTCATCTGAACTCTCTTTGTACTCTGTCGGGACTCTACTTTTTACTAAAGCTGAACTTAACCAAATTTAAAGCTGAGGTTTTGACCCACAACCTCCCAGCCCTCATGATACCCAGGCGGCGCTACATCTTGCCTCAACAGGATACAGGTAAACAATTACCAACCTCCTCAGTCCTTCCATAGAACCAGTACAGGTGTAGTTGTAAGAGGCCACCTCCGTATACTGATGAAAACGATATCCATTTCATCCAATAAACGTTTTCTTTCATCCATTTCATCCAATAAACGTTTTCTTTTTGAGTACATATGCACACAATCCTAATTTCTTTCCTCAACGATACAAATTGATAAACTATTGTATACGATAACTAATTTCATCCAAAATATGGTACTTCCGGTAAAGTGTGGTCAATACTGACATTGAAAAAGAAAACTAAGAAAGCATCTGATTTATATCGAGCAATATTGAAAGTCGAAGCGAATGTTCATCCTGTTTTTTCGTGATATTAGGCCAACATGTACTGCTGACTGAACAAGTGTTTATGTGTGCGCGTCTGCACATTTGCGAGCTTAACGTGCTTCGCATCCACCTGGCATCTACGAACTATAAAAGTAAAGCTTTACCTCCTCCATAAGATCCTCACACAGTAGCAACCCGGTGCAGCACGTCTCGCCTGTAGCTTCTGTAAAGGCCTCCGTATTGCTCACACAACATCCTCACCCTGGAGTTTCTTAAGTACAACAGTATGACCCTTTGTCGATGATGACCTGTCCTTTGACCTGATCCTTATCAAGGGACGTGCTGTCGTGCTCAAGGAGTCAGAGACTAGGAGAGGCCCACCAGCATGAAATATATAGAGAGAATAATAATAGGAAATATATAGAGAGAATAATAATAGGAAATATATAGAGAGAATCATGATAGGAAAATAGACTGGTCCTCTTCCTCAGCAGTAGGACGTCTCTTCAACATCTAGAGCGCACCAGGCGGAGGACCGTTCAGCAGAACAACTGATCTTCATGAGATGTAGAGACGAAATAACGAAGAACTAGGAGGCCAAGAACGAAATAGAAAGGGAGAAAGAACAAAAAAATATATATGATATGCATGTAAGTACGGGTAAAACAGCCTCCCGTTGAAGTACTGATTTCATAAACCTGGGACCGATAGCACTTAAACATGTTTCGATCTCATTATACGGTGAAAAGTCTTGCACCTTGGGTTTAGCTAATCAAATGGAGAGGAAAGGCGAGGACCTCTCCTCAACGATGTATTGAAAGGGTGTTCACCGTGCCGGAGGATGGCTTCGAAATTCGTTTCCAGTGTTCGAAAATATATTTGTGCAGTATCAATACAGTATTCACTCTTATGTTCCTTCACTTACTATACTATATAATTCACATTTCATGCACTCCTTTTATTCGAATAAGATGACTGAAATTCAGTCTAACTGATTACTCATTCGTTCAACGATGCATCAGAACGTGTAGACAAAGGAACACTTGTCGTCCAACATGCAAACTGTAATGGCATCATACAAGTTGTGGAGACCTTCCACTATACAGGTGGTGGAGACCTTGCCACCCTTCACCCATACGGTCGGAGAACATCATGACCATCCACCACAGAGTAACGAGGGCACCATCATAAGGTCCTGTTAGTGCATATTAAGGATCGCCTCTCCCTGGTCGGTTGCCCCTCAACTCTGTCGTATTTTCATCGTGCTTCACGCACAGCCGTGTCCTCAGGACGCACAACACATGTTCGCAATACGAACCTTTTCTTCTCAGGCCTGAGCATGTAATCAAACTTCAATTAATTAAAGATATCGTAGGTGTCACGTTCAGATTTTTCCGTAATGGATGATAAGTTCAGGACCAGAAATGCTTTTAAGACGCTGAGCGGTTACCCGGTGACCGCTTTGCGGCTCCAGATGTTAACAAATGTTCCTACGATTAATCTTAGGGACATAAGCCTCTTACAGAATTCCCGCAAAGTCCTCCCGCTTTTGTAATGCACTATGCATCAAGCCTTCATGCCTGTCACACGCAGGCAACTGTACCATGAGCATCTCCTGTAATGGCACCAGAAATACATCATTAGACAAACCTTACCACATTTCAGCGACCCTACACCATGCCTATTAATACTGCACAACTACCTTACTGTCTTTCCACTGGACCTCCCCAACCCTACATCATCACCTTCCTAACTACCAAAGCCAAAAACAGAAATACCAGGATTATTCTAGTTCTTTACTGGGGGGGGAGGGGGGGGGGGGGTAAGGGAGGATAACTGTGGACCAGAAACATCGAGAGTAATTTGTGTGTCTGTGGCACCGGTGTTTCCCGTGCGCGAAATATTGTGTTAATAAAACGCAAGTTTGTTACCAGGACAAATGTTGGCAGCGGACACAGAGGACGTGTGAAATTATGTTATACACTCCCATACAGATATAAATCTAAATCTGAATACAGAGATAAATAAATTCAATAATAGATTGAATAAAAGCAACATATATATATATATATATATATATATATATATATATATATATATATATATATATATATATATATATATATACACACACACAATCACCATTGGAAAGAGAAATAAGAGACTGTGAGTACTTTCGTTTATTACATCCTCAGACAGAGTGGGAGAGATACAAGTGCTGAGGTCCTTAAAGGCACAGAGGTAGCAGTGAGGCGGGGCTTCATTATCCCCGTGGAGAGCACGTGGGCACTAATTATGTGACCTGACATCTGACCTTCCTCTCCTTACATGGTATGTGGACAGAATTATTCTGGTGGATACTTCTTGATGATTATTTCAGTTAAAAGTTTGTCACATTGAAAATGGCAAAAGGACATATTTGCATTAAGATCAAATGTGCCAGAGATCAAATATCATTCAAAACAATTTGATTTAGCTATGGTCTTAGCTCCTTCCCAGTCGATATGGTGATCAAAGGCAGCTTTATGTTGAAATAAACCGTTGCTCTGTTGGGCTGTCCTCATATTACACTCATGTTGTGAGATCCTAGTTTCCATATCTTTCCCGATTGTACAATATAAAATTGGTTACAATCTTTACATGGGACTTTATAAACAACACCTGTATTATTTGATGGGCTACATTTTATGAGGGCTTTCTTGATAGTATTGTCATATTTGAATATTACTTGAACATTAAGTTTTTGATAATGTGATCACATTCGAGAAAATTCTCATGGAAGAGAAGAAGAAGGGTTCTTTGGTAACTTTTATGTTCTGGCTTATCATTTTGGCCACTATAGAAACGTTTCCCTGCTGTATTCTGACACTCGTTATGCATATTCATCGGGTATCTTAGCTTCTGTCCAATGTACTGAATCATTTTCAGTTCATCATCCAAAAATTCAGGATCTGATACATAGATATGAAAACCGATCTTTTTACATTAATATGATTTGAATAATAGTGGAGATAAGACAGTATATATGTAGGTTTTCTGTAAACCTTAGTTTTTAAGATACCTTTATCCTTGATAACTTCTATATCCAAAAAGGATAACTTATCATTCATTTCGACTTCATGAGTAAATTCTATGGAGGCAGGTAACGAGTTTAACTTATGTAAAAGAAAAATCCTCAATGGGTAGATTATTATGCCAAAAGCAAAGTACGTCCTCCACATATCGGAGCCAAACTATGTTTTGTTCCTTTATAGTGTTTAGCAAATGGCTTTCAAAATACTCCATGTAAATATTTGCTAACACAGGGGAGAAGGGATTACCCCTTGCCATATCGAATTGTTGTGTATAATGTTTGCCCTCAAACACAAAAGATGAATTCTCTACACACAATCTTACTAGTTTAATTATATCTTTTACTGGGGATGCCTTCAATGTTGTTTTCCAAGATGTTTGGGAGGAAGGTTAACACATCATTTACCGAGACGTTGGTGAACAGCGATTCCATACAAAAACTCACTAATCTATAAGGATACTTTACATTTAGGGATTCAGCTTTCTAAACAAATCCTTGCTTTTTTTTCGAATGAATCTGAAATGGGACGCACAAAAGGAGACACTAAAGTCACGAATGTGTTCACATTCACAAAAAACTTAATGTACAAGTAGTATTCAAATATGACAACACCATCAAGAAAGACCTCATAAAAAACAGCCCATCAAATAATACAGGTGTTGTTTATAAAGTCCCATGTAAAGACTGTAATCAATTTTTTATTGGACAATCGGGGAAAAATCTAGACACTAGGATCTCACAACATAAGTATAGTGTTAGGACAGCCCAACAGAGCAACGGCTTATTGCAACATAAAGCTGCCTTTGATCACCATATCGACTGGGAAGGAGCCAAGACCACAGCTAACTCAAATTGCTTCAGTGAAAGAAATGTAATTGAATCGTGTTTGATCTCTGGCACATTTGATCACGACGTGAATATGTCTTTTGGCAATTCTAAATGTGACAGACTGCTAACTGAAATAACTATTAAGAAGTATCCGCCAGAATAACCCTGTCCACATACCATGTAAGGAGAGGAAGGTCAGATGTCAGGTCACATAATTAGTGCCCACGTGCTCTCCACGGGGATAATGAAGCCCCGCCTCACTGCTACCTCTGTGCCTTTAAGGACCTCAGCACTTGTATCTCTCCCACTCTGTCTGAGGATGTAATAAACGAAAGTACTTATTTCTTATTTCTCTTTCCAATGGTGAATGTGGATATATATCTTTACGGGGAAGTGGAGATGGGGGAGAAAGAATACTTCTCACGTATTCCCTGCGTGTCGTAGAAGGCGACTAAAAGGGTAGGGAGCAGGGGGGGGGCTGGAAATCCTTCCCTCCCGTTTTTTAATTTTCCAAAAGAATGAACAGAGAAGGGAGCCAAGTGAGGATATTCCGTCTAGGGCTCAGTCCTCTGTTCTTAACGCTGCCTCCCTAATGTATATATATATATATATATATATATATATATATATATATATATATATATATATATATATATATATTTTATCCCTGGGGATAGGGGAGAAAGAATACTTCCCACGTATTCCCTGCGTGTCGTAGAAGGCGACTAAAAGAGGAGGCAGCTGGGGGCTGGAAATCCTCCCTTCTCATTATTTTTTTTTTTTAATTTTCCAAAAGAAGGAACAGAGAAGGGGGCCAGGTGAGGATATTCCCTCAAAGGCCCAGTCCTCTGTTCTTAACGCTACCTCGCTGACGCGGGAACTGGCGAATAGTTTAAAAAAAGAAAGAAAAAAAAAAAAAAAAAATATATATATATATATATATATATATATATATATATATATATATATATATATATATATATATATATATATATATACGGGAACAAACACTAAGTACAGACAAAATTTCACAGACACACACACACACATACACACACACACACACACACACGTGTATGTGTGTGCACAAAAAAACAATACACTCATACTGCAGCTTGCTATGCCCGTATGCTTTAGTTATATTCCGTAAATACATTACGCTAATCTGACTACATACTCGAATTTCTGCATTTCATTCGATATACGATTATATACAGAATATACCAGATATAACGGTAAATATTCCCGTCCAACTATGAACCGTTTTCTCCCCCCCTCAAAAAAAAGAAAAAAAAAAAACGGCACCTGGCACTGAAACCCACCAGGAAATCCCACCATTTGTTATAATCATCAGATAAATATAATCCACCTCGTCATAAAATCTCGTAATTTGTTTTGATTACCAGATGGGGATTGATCTACCCGGTAATGAAATCCCATGATCTGTCGTGATGATCAGAGGAACATAATCTAACAGGCAATCAAATCCCGTGATTGGAGTTTACAAACAAAAATAAACCACTTGGCAGTGAAATCCGTCCTTTTTTTTATCAAAGGAAAATAATAATCTGGTAACGAACTTTAATAATTTAATGTAATTATCAGATGGCAATAATCTTCCTAGCCATAGAATTTCCATAATTGGTTGTAACTAATTTCTTGGGCCGGCCTGGAATCCACTTCGAGGCTTCGAGCCTTCTCGTGGTGGCTACAGTGGCCGGACGGACAACGGTCCATTATATAACCCCGACCCTCTGCCCCTCCCCCCTGAACGGCCCTCCACTCCACTGACCCCCTAACCTCGCCCTAACCTCCCGTGCCTCGACCACCACAGCCCTGCATTTCCCCGACCCCTAACCCCTGCATGGCCCTCCCTTCCTCCTTCCCCCGTCCCTTGCACTGCCCTACCCTGCCCTTAACACCGCCATTCGCACCCCCACCTCAACCGACTCACACCCCTGCCACTCTCCTTTCCTCCTCCGACCCTTTGCATGGCCTTCCACACCCACACCCTCTCTTTGCACTGCCCTCCCTTTCCCCAAACCCTCACCCCCTTCACGACCCTCCCATCACGTCACTCACCCTCCTGCACGGCCCCCCTCTCTTCCCCAGACCACCATCCGCCCCAGGTACGGCCTACCCCAACCTTGACCCCAACTCAATGGTGGCCTGTCCAGAGCCGCGGCCGGCACAATACAGCACAGTTAGCTTCGGTGGCCTGTGCCAGTTATGGTCAATTACGTATCAACTAAGAGATTACTGTTTCGAAAAGTCCAGCACCTGAAATGTATTTGAGCCGTGAGCTCTGTCGTCTTCCCCAACTTTGGTCATAACGTCTTTAAAGAAAGTCCGTCATGCCGTTACGGAGTTATCAATTTCGGTCACACAGATGAGTACACAGAGAGCCAGGCCACCGACTATCCCGTAGTAAGACTATCTGACGAATACAGTCTACCTGGTGATGAAGCTCCATAATCTGTTGTAATCATGAGACAGAAACAATCCAAGAGATAATGAAATCATATAACTTCGTACGGTAGTTATGAGACGAAAATAACCTAATTGATAATGACACCCAACAGAAATTGTTGTGCAATTTTACCATATATAGATAATCTAACTAGTAATGAAATCGCATACTTTGTTTTAATCATCAGCTCAAAAAACTAGTTAGAAATATCTTCCTAGCAATGAGATCTCATGATTCAACGTAATAATCAGAAAATATTCTACCTATATAATCTACTCGTCATACTTACACTCAGTCATGTGCGTTGACTTACATGGGTAGGATACATACGACAATGACTGTCATGCACTCTGCATGGTGCCGACTGTAAGTCTGGCATACACGATTCCATGACTGAAGAACTTCCTACAGTAATGGCTTATAAGGAAATACGGTCAACTTGCTACAGTCACATTATTCCAAGCGTGCACAGGCTCACAGTAAGGTACCAAGCTAATACTGTGTTTTGGTTAACTGTAGGAAGTTAAACTGTACAGTCATGAATGACAAGACGAGAGTGATGGATGAATCATGAAGGATGATGGATGAGGGTTGGATGTGTGGTGCAGGTAGGGAGGGCCTAGTGGGTGAAGGCTGAATGTGTGGTGCAGGTAAGGAGGGCCTGGTGGGTGAGGGCTGGATGTGTGGTGCAGGTAGGGAGGGCCTGGTGGGTGAGGGCTGGATGTGTGGTGCAGGTAGGGAGGGCCTGGTGGGTGAGGGCTGGATGTGTGGTGCAGGTAGGGAGGTCCTGGTGGGTGAGGGCTGGATGTGTGGTGCAGGTAGGGAGGGCCTGGTGCACGGGACATCGATTGATGCTCTGGTTTCCCCTGCCTTGCTACTGCGACGCCCACCGCATCCCTCACGCCAGGGGCATATCGAGGACGACATGTCAGGTAGGGTCGACATATCAAGTCGAGGGCGAAATGTTGGGTTAACGGCATGTTGGGCTGACGTTTTAATCTCAGGTCGAGGACGGCATGTTGGGCTGACGTTTTAACCACGTCGAGGGCGATATGACAGGTCGAGTGCGACATTTCAGGTCGAGGGTAATATGTCAGGTCGGTAGCGACATGTCAGATCGAAGCGGCATGTCGGGTCGAAGGCAACATGTCAGGTCGAAAGCGGCATGTCGGGTCGATAGGGGACAAACACCATGTCGAATTAGGCATGTCACGTCGAGGAGGACACGCATCACATCGAGGGTCAACATCACGTCGAGAAGGAAGCACACGTCAGGTTAAGAAGGTCATACACGTAACGTTGAGGTTGGGGGTGGGGGAACCAGACCATCAGTATCTCACAGATGAACAAGGAGCAACAGACACATAAGAAACAACAGACACACAAGGAACAACGGACACATAAGAAACAACAGACACACAAGGAACAACAGACACATAAGGAGCAACAGACACATCAGGATCAACAGACACATAAGAAGCAACAGACACACAAGGAACAACAGACACATAAGAAGCAACAGACACACAAGGAACAACAGACACATAAGGAGCAACAGACACATAAGAAACAACAGACACACAAGGAACAACAGACACATAAGAAGCAACAGACACACAAGGAACAACAGACACATAAGGAGCAACAGACACATAAGAAACAACAGACACACAAGGAACAACGGACACATAAGAAGCAACAGACACACAAGGAACAACGGACACATAAGAAACAACAGACACACAAGGAACAACAGACACATAAGAAGCAACAGACACACAAGGAACAACAGACACATAAGAAGCAACAGACACACAAGGAACAACAGACACATAAGGAGCAACAGACACATCAGGATCAACAGACACCCGAAGGAGCAACAGACACATAAGGACCAACAGACACGACCAACTGACATCTAAGGACCAACAAACACTTAAGGACCTACAAACACGTAAGGACCAACAGACACGTAAGGACTAACAGACACTTAAGGACCAACAGATACTAAAACAGATACTAAGGACCACAAGCACTTAAGGACCAACAGACACGTAAGGACTAACAGACACTTAAGGACCAACAGATACTAAGGACCACAAGCACTTAAGGACCAACAGACACGTAAGGACTAACAGACACTTAAGGACCAACAGATACTAAGGACCACAAGCACTTAAGGACCAACAGACACGTAAGGACTAACAGACACTTAAGGACCAACAGATACTAAGGACCACAAGCACTTAAGGACCAACAGACACGTAAGGACTAACAGACACTTAAGGACCAACAGATACTAAGGACCACAAGCACTTAAGGACCAACAGACACGTAAGGACTAACAGACACTTAAGGACCAACAGATACTAAGGACCACAAGCACTTAAGGACCAACAGACACGTAAGGACTAACAGACACTAAAGCACCAACAGATACTAAGGACCACAAGCACTTAAGGACCAACAGACACGTAAGGGCTACCAGACACGTAAGGACTAACAGACAAATAAGGACCCCAAATACAGGCAGTAACAACACAAAACATTTCCTTTCATAACGTTCAGTCTTCTTCCCAAACGCTGTCATACAAGACCGTAATCCGCTGTTCGGTATATTGCTTGTCATTTCACTTCCTCCCGCTTGTGCTAAGCAGCTTAACTGCGTCATCGGGTAAACTTCTGGTAAAGAGAATGGATGCAAATGCCTTCATCCTTTGACCGCAAGTGAAGTAAAATTGGTACATACCGAACACCCACATCACCTAAACTTGTGTGTGTGTGTGTGTGTGTGTGTGTGTGTGTGCGTGTGTGTGTGTGTGTGTGCGTGTGTGTGTAGTTCGACAGGGAAGACCAAATCATTTTTCATATTCATGTCAGGGAAGCACAATGTATCGGCCTCTGTTTCCCAGTCTTAAATAAGCTGATATTAAAGCTGAACATCGAAACTTGATTTCATTTCCTGAATACAAACTTTACAGACGTTCTTAAAGGTCATATTACATGTCTATGTTTACACTTAGGGTTTATATTTGATCACGTATGAACCTCCGGGGTTTAGGTCTAAAGACATCCATTCCATGTCACACTTTGCCTGCCTTTAGTAAGATCAATAAATATCTTGACTTGGAAAAAAAATATCGATATCTTTTCAGGCGTAATGTAATAACTCTGGCGGTCATCCACGTCCGTCTGTCTGTCATCTCTCTCTCTCTCTCTCTCTCTCTCTCTCTCTCTCTCTCTCTCTCTCTCTCATATATATATATATATATATATATATATATATATATATATATATATCACTGCCCTAAGACGCCTTTTCCAGGAGCTTCTGCAGCTTCTAGGCTGCGTTACGTCCAGTAGCAGGGATATTATGGACTATTTTTTTTGTACCTGACTTGTTAAGAGTAAGGAGTTTCCCAGTGAGACTGTACTCCCTCTCGTCAACAGGTGACGATAATGCAATGCATAAGGTGTCTATTTTTATAAACGTTTTAACCACCATTATAACCACAAGTCGGTATTGTGTGTATATATATATATATATATATATATATATATATATATATATATATATATATATATATATATATATATATATATATATAAAAATCGGTAGATAGATTGATAGATAGATCGTAGATAGATGTTAGCTTCACATTATCCCAAATGTGTACCCAGACTTCCCGGTCAGGTTGGCCACAAACTACCGGTGTAACCCGAGACAGGAGGTCGGTTATACCACAACGGCCCAGTCAGCATTAAGTAGCTCTCGGCTACTAAGGTTCCCAACCCTCACCCAGACGCCTCATACTCGTCCCCTCCTGTGTTTCTCAGGTCTGTGGTCCTGGGGGCCTGAAGAAGAAGTAGAGATGCATAAAACATATATCTAAGGGATCGAGGCATACATTTAAGGGGTCGAGTCATACACTTAAGGGGTCGAGGTTAGAATCCAAATGGCACGGGGGCTAACTAACATGTATCACAGCGTGAAGTTTCGAGTCTACCCTCGGCCTTGAGATCAAGTGTATGGCGATGGGCCAATGTTCACATCCTTGTTCTTTGGCGACGACCCGGATCTCCGCTCCTTGATACGAGTTCAATTATTTGTTTTAAGAAAGATTCTGTATCACTTTTCGAGGCTTCGTGTCACTTAGCTTCACCTCCTTAGATCTGGAGCTTCGGTACCTGAAGCAAATTCCTCGCGAGTCTTCTCACATCAGTTTATCAAAAGGTAAAGTTCCTACTACGCGTCGGAATGACGTGTACCTGGCATGTTTCTTAAGATAAACAGTCAGGGAAACAATAAATGTAAACATCCTACAGCACATCTACTTATTCTGTAGTCACAGAACCCGAATGAACTTGGCGAAAGGGGACGCAAGCCTCGATAGCCGGTGGTGGTTCAATTGGGTATGCAGGGCGGTCCTTCTCACCACCGTCTCACGGTTGTCATTAGGTTCGGTGCTCTCATGTCGACTACGTCACTGAGGGTTACGTTCTGAAAGTTTGTTGCACTTCTTCAGAGACCGGCTGCTGGGTCCAGCCAGTCGGAGGTGTTGTCAGTACACTGTCACTGTCCTCCTGTGTTCACGTCTCTAAAGCTCAGATTAACTTCTAAGAAATTCAGATCCCTTTATATCTTTTTGTTAATGTTTTTCGAACATCAGGAAAAAGAAAGAGAGGCGAAAGAGAGAGGAGAGGAAAAAAAGGGGTACCTACCCAAGCACAAGAAGATTTTGCATGACAGACAGACAGACTGAAAGAAGCGGAAAAAGAGAGCAGGTGGAGGACCATAGAGAGAAAGATAAATTGACATGAAGACGCAAATCCACCAAGGTATTACCTACAGAGCTTCACGCACTGTAGCCCTATAACTTTTAACCCAGACCTAAAGAACACTACTGCCACCGTACTTGGGAGACAGCGAGCGTTATCAGCTACATATACAGAGATACATACACCACACGGACCCAACATCCAAGCGAGATGGTCTGGCCTTCACGCCAAAGGAGAAAAAAAAAAAGTAAGCAGTAGAAGATAAGGATTAGCATATATAGGCCCTCTCCCAACCCTCCACTCCCTCCGGCACATGCCGGCAGGAAAACAAGTAGAAGGAAAAGGAAAGCTTTCTTGTAAATCAAGGGGCCCAGCACACACCAGCTCCAGCTGACCTCACACTTGATCTCATGTTGCGCCCACATTTTTTCAAACATGACCTGGACCAGCACAGAAGACTTCGTGAACTACTGACGATGGAGGACCTCCTCGACTAGTAGCACGAGGACCATCCTGCCTGCTGCTGACAGCGAAAAATGACTCCTCTATAGCGACAAGGGAAGACGTCCTAGTTTACTGCTTACAGTAGCATTCAACCCCATCTATGTACATGTGCTGTTTGAGGTAGTAGCTATCGACTGCTAAAAGGCCATTAAGCCATAATCCATTTTAGAATGTCTACTACCGACAGTGGAACACCTCTCCATCTGCTGATACAGGAGAACTACCCAGCCTACTGCAGACGGTCGATGGTTGAGCTGCTGACGCTGGATGACTGCACTTTCAACAGGTAACGGCAAAAGACAACTTCGTCGACTGATGACTTAAGATTGCCGCCCCATCTGCTGTCAAGAGTGATGCCTATCCTTTCCACAGCTAATCATGAAGAACCACCTAGTTTGTTGCTGATAGAAGAACATTTCGTCTACTACAGACCATTCGCAGCTGGGAATCCACACCATCTTCCCACACAAACGGGGATATATATATATATATATATATATATATATATATATATATATATATATATATATATAATTTTCATGAAACTGACTACCGTCAATACTGCCCATTCCCTGAAACCACAGAACATTTCCTGCTGGACTGAGCAGGCATTACACAGCCAGCACGCTATCAAAACATGAACTAACCAAAGCAAACGAAATATAAATCACAAAACCATTTTTGAGAGAGGACATTATTCAGACTATATCGGGGGGGAAAAAAAATACTGAACGCCGCTGCAAAATTCCCAATATGTACAGAACTGGTTTGGTAACTCTGACATGAAATAAACCAATGCAAAGAGACGAGGGCCAGCCTCCCAGAGCCAACATAAACATACGCGTTAACTCACCTGATCTGGACCACGCACCCACACGCCCAGCTGATCCCGGACCACGCATCCGCTGACCCACCTGACCCCAACCAGTTATAAATTAACAAAACTTCCGTTCCTGTAGTCCACACCGACAGCAAGGGTTCGAGTAACCCTAACCCAGCATAGCAACGAACAAGGAGGGAAATCGAAAGCGAAAAGACTGCGGGCAACGACTAAGACAAAGTCACAGTGGAGGAGCGACCCTTCTTTTGCCCACAGTAGAAAACCACAAGTCTACTGTCAGAATGGAGGACGACCCTGCCTACTGCTGACAACAGGGGACCACCTTACCTACTGCTGACAACGGAGGACCACCTCGTCTACTGCCGACATGAAACGACCACTCGGTCTACTGTTGTCACTGGCAACCCGCTTAGGTTATCAACGGTACCTGAAGTCTATCCGTCTACTGCTGACCTAAGGGGCCACTATAATGGAGGAGCAGTGCTGACACCCAGTCTCCTGTTAACCTTGGAAGACCGCTCGGCCTCATCGCGACACAGTGGAGAACTATCCCGTCTGCTCCTGACAGAGGACGACAGCCCCTTTACTGCTGACGATACGAACCCGTATCTACGTCTGACAAGGAACAATCACACCGTCTGCAGATGACAGAGGAGAACCGTCCCGTATACTGTACAAAGCAGAGGGCTGCCCCGTCTACTGCCAACAGTGTAGAACTATCGCTCAAAGAGCACAACCCAGACTGTATCCCTAGATTTGATGGCCATGTGGGCCCACAGTGTGCAGACCTTTCGAAACCTTGTTGACGGCTGCGAGAAGACCAGCTACCTCGATTCTGATTTTTGCCGCTAGAGCGGCTAATGCATTGTGTAATCCTAACCAATTTGAGGGCAGTGGCGCAAAAGAAGGATACAGAGTGTTACCAAATCTACCTTAAGTAGAAAGCAAACAGCAAAAAGTAGAAGGCAAACAGCAACAAACAGCTGGTTTCTTTAGAAACTGTCTGCGACAATGGAAGAGATGAAAAACATAAGAGACTGTGACAGGAAGAGCAGAAGAGCTGACATATGACTGAAGGGAGAAATACCAGTAAACTTTACATGTTACTGCCGAGGTGCAATTAATGTCAGAAGTGGGCTTGAAATGAATTATATGTCATGCCTATTTCTATTTCAACAACCTTAACGGTAAAAACAAATCTGGTGATGAAAAATTACTCTGCCTCGTTTAAGGTAAAACAATTGCTCGCGAGGTTGTATCCATTACTGCGAGTGAAATGAGACATATCTGGTTTAGCCTAAACACGTGATTAGACAGAGACTGTCAGAGCCTTTAATGATTCTGAATGCCTCTACCAAATCACCTCTCAACCTTTCCTCTTCTAAACTAACTAAGCCTTCAGTCGTCCAGCTGACTCTTATAGGATTTGCTTCTCAGTCCGGGAACCATCTTGGCAGCTCGTCTCTAAATTCTGTTCTCTCTGTCTTTCTTTAAGCAGGGTGACCCAAATTGACAACAATGATCACAGTGGGGACGCAATAGTGACTTGCAAAGTGATGACTGATTTCTTTAACCTGCTGAATCCGAAGCGTACATTTTTTCATCGCCTTATTTACTGTTTCTACGCACGTAGTTTTATGTCATCTTTTTTCTCAATATATTTCTTGTGGCTTAATAGACATCACATCGCAGCTTGCCTTCTCGTTTAACAGCTTATGTGTAAAACTTTACATTTATCGATGCTAAAATTAATGTTCCACGTGTAAGCCTCGTCCTTTAATTTGTTAAAGTCATTTTGCAACTGCAAACGTTTACTATCATATCGTACCCCTGTTTTTTTTTTCCCAACTTTGCATCGTTCGTAAACTTCATCATTCTGCAACTCAACCGATTATCAGCATCACTGATATATGTAATGAAGAAAGCTCGTCCCAAAACGTATCCCTAAGGCACACCACTTGTTTCGTCTAACCTCTCTGAACGCCTCTTATACCGTAAACAGATGACAACCATTACGTTTTTTGACGACGCAAAAGGAACATTTTTGCCTAAATGTAATTATAAGACCCATTCCCTGTACTGCTAACAGAATAAGACAAAGTTTTCTTTACTACTAACAATGAGGGGGGCCACATAATATTCTGCCGACAGACAGGAGACTACACTCCACCGTTCGCAGGAAGAGACAACCTCCTCTACTGCTGAAAGAGGAAAGAGAGAGCCCTCTACTGCTAGCAACAAGGAACCACTTCGTTAACTTCCGACAAACGAGAGAGGCCCCACTCCTGCTAGCAGTAGAGGAGCCCCTCGTCTACTGCCGACAAAAGAGGGACATCCCATTTACTGCTAGCACGTGATTCCCCTCCCCCATCTACCACTGACAGGATTAAAGAGTCCTCCCAACACAGGTCATGTCCCTCTACTTAGCTACCTCTCTTCAGGATCTTCGCTAAAGCTTTTGGACAATATTTACGGATCAGCCCTCTCCTTCAACATCCAATTCTTTCCTAGGTCGACTTATATTGTATGTTTCTAATTTCCGGCGAGGATACACACGCTGTGATAAATCTGGAGCGGCGCGGCGCTGCTGATGTCAATATCCAAAAATACCGAGGGAGGGAAGACGGCTTCATGTGCCGGGGGAAGTGATGGAGGGAGGATGGAGTTGTGGCATGCAGCCCAACACTGTGTACGGCAGGCTAGTACCAGCGGTAGGTGGTGAAGTCTGGCAGTTGTGGAATGATGGTGGCAGGGATAGGACTATGTCCTACAAGAAATAAAGGACTGAACTGAAGAATGATGTACAGTACTTACTCTATACGAAAGACTCCTCGACCAGTAGGAGCTACAACTCAGCTGTTATGTACACATACCTGAAACAAAAAGAAACACTTAAATCACTATTATTTGAGGATGCTTTACCATAATATATATATATATATATATATATATATATATATATATATATATATATATATATATATATATATATATATATATATAAACTCCAGCAGACTGCGACAAACCCTAACCTCACAGGGACTGGGGTCAGAGCCAACAAATACAAGAGCACCAAGCCAGGGGGAAGATCGGGAGCATCTCAACGAGCAAGTGGCTTGTTACGCCAATCTTCCTTAACTACCCTTCCTTCCTTTCCATCTTCCCGGACTCTCCTCTCCCTTCCTTCTTAATATCCCCCCCCCCCCCGCTACCTCTCCTCCAGACTCTCTCTCTCTCTCTCTCTCTCTCTCTCTCTCTCTCTCTCTCTCTCTCTCTCTCTCTCTCTCTCTCTCTCTCTCTCTCTCCCTGCTGATCCTCTTCAACCTTTGTCATCACCATGACCAGTCCCTGGGTAAACATTCCCTTTGTTTCATTATCCCTCTTCTCCCCCTCACCCTCTACCCTGTACTTCATTCTTCTTTGTTAGCACCACCTCGTATCCTACTATCCCCCCCCCCCTCTCTTCCTCTCTCTCTCTCTCCCCTCACCCAGGTTCCGCTGCCTCTCCCTTCTTAGGGGAAGGTTCCAATATCTCTCTCCCTCCCCTGGCTAAGGTTCTGCTGCCTCTCCTTCCCTAAAGGTAGGCTTGCCTGTCTCTTCTCTTACCCAGGTTCCACTGTCTCTATCTCTCGTCTTACCTGGGGTCTTCCGCTTCTCTTCTCATCCAGGATCACTGCCTCTTTCTCCTCATCTCACCCAGGCTCCGTTGCCTCTCCCTCCACATGACCAAGTCCCCCTACTACTCCCTCCACATGACCAAGTCCCCCTACTACTCCCTCCATATGACCAAGTCCCTCTACTACTCCCTCTTTTTACTCAGGTTCTTGCACCTCTCCCTCTTCATGGCCAGGTCCTGCTGCCTTTCATTCCTCATAATCATGTTCCGCTGCCTCTTGTTCCTCTCACCCAGGTTCTGCCGCCTCTCCCTCCTCTTACCCAGGTTCTGCTGCTTCTCCATCCTCTCACCCAGGTTCTGCGCCTCTCCCTCCTCTTACCCAGGTTCTGCTGCCTCTCCCTCCTCTCACCCAGGTTCTGCAGCCTCTCCCTCCTCACACCCAAGTTCTGCCGCCTCTCCCTCCTCTTAACCAGGTTCTGCTGCCTCTCCCTCCTATCACCCAAGTTCTGCGCCTCTCCTTCCTCTCACCCTGGTTCTGCCGCCTCTCCCTCCTCTCACCCACGTTCTGCTGCCTCTCCCTCCTCTCACCCAAGTTCTGCGCCTCTCCCTCCCCTCACCCAGGTTCTGCCGCCTCTCCCTGCCACAAACTTCCCGTAATCTTCTCCTCCCGCGGTCTGCCTGCACTTGTGAGGATTCCTCACGTCTCTCATGCCACCATTTTTTCTTCTTGTTTTCTCCCTTTTTCTAAATCTGTCTTCTCTCAATTTCCCAAGTCTGTCATTTTTTCTTTCTTCCTACGGTGGGTTTCGTCTTATTCACCTTATCTCACCTCTTCTCTGTCTCCTCCACGATTCTCCTTTCTACTCTTTCCTTGTTATCCTCTCCTTTGTCAGTCCTTAACCCTCCTCTCTATTCTCCCTTCTCTATCTTTTCTCTCTTTATTCCTTCCCCTGTCCTCTCGCTTCTCTCCTCCCTCTTTTCTACGCTGTTTCTTCTCTCTTATCTTCTTATCATTCTTTCTTTCTCTTCTTTATCTCTTCCCCTCTCTGTTTATATGTGTATATATCCAAGACTCTTTCTTAACTACGCTGCCTCAGTACAAATGGTCTCAAAATCAGTTCATCGTTATCTTTCTTTTTAGATATCATCACCTCTTCTGGTTCTCTTGAAAACCCAAAGACTAGCGACCCCCTGCACGACACTGGAGATTTGTCTAACATATCAACTTAAACTTCCAGAAGAGATACATTTGGATTTTTGTCTATGCACATTTATCGGTGCTCCTGCCTCTCTTCTTATGTGATTTGAGTTTATTTACTTTTCCGTTCAGTTTTCATTCTCCCCTGAACACGTTTTAGCGACGAGCCGGACTGTCCCACCATCTCTTGAGAGACCGTCGCTGGCGATGTGGAGATGGTATCACAACAAACACATGACTTACCCAGGTAAACAAGTCAGTGGTTTGATTTAGCCAACATCAACAAAGATCACATAGTGGCGCGACACCAGTGAGAGCCGACGCCTGGCTATAGGTCTGCCTGGACATGACAAGATGAAGCATGACCAGCGGAGGAGGAGGAGGAGGAGGAGGATAATCTCATGATGCAAGAAATCATCATGTGATAAACAAAATGCACAGCTGAACAGGAGTGTCACGAGCTGCGCCACAAGATGTGGTCCAAAATGTCTTCTCTCATCCACAGTCCAAAGTATGAAAATAGTTCTGAATCACAGCGGAATAAAATCAGCGTATTTGATCCAGTGAACTGATGGGGAGATGGGCAGGTAATCCCCTTGTATAGGCGGCAAGATAGGCTATATAATACACTACAGTGGAATAAAATCATCGCATTTGACCCCGTAAACTGATGCAGAAGTGGCCAGGTAAACCCCCCCTGTATAGGTAGCAAGATGGGTTATATACTCCGCCTCCTGTGTGGTAACATTATATACTATTCCACCAACCTGGAGTAGCGAGATCTCATTCCTGGTAACCTTTCATTCCCATGCATCTGGAACTGTGTAATCTTACTTCATGTGGAATAGGAATCTGCGTCCTTGAATAGTTTGATGCCGATGAATTCCTCGTAGTGTGTTCCGGTTCCGAGGTAACGAAAGGGGTATACAAGGAAAAATATAAAGATCAAAACTAGAAGGAACGAAGCAATCTACTGAAACGGGGAACTTTGATG
Organism: Panulirus ornatus; assembly: GCF_036320965.1. Taxonomy (NCBI): domain Eukaryota; kingdom Metazoa; phylum Arthropoda; class Malacostraca; order Decapoda; family Palinuridae; genus Panulirus; species Panulirus ornatus. The sequence goes on along the minus strand of NC_092260.1, from coordinate 13,431,431 downwards.
TTAGAAAGAAATTGCCGCTGACTGGAAGCATCAACTGAGGGGCAATTACTAAACACTTGTGAGTCACCTGAGTATATCGAACATACAGAGGAAAATGTCGCATAAAAAGATGAAAAAAACAAAAAACAAAGTAAGTGAAAAACCATGTTATAAATCTGACCACTAAATATAGATTGATGAATATTTTGGAGTGAGATTTCATGGAAAACAAGAGATTGTGAAGTAACAGGTAAAAAAAAGAGAGAGAGAGAACTTTTATCAAACTGGATGATGTACGCAAAAAAAAAAAAAAATAACTGGGAGAAAACAATAAGAGGATATAATGATAAGTTGGAGGGGAAGTTGACGCCTTAATATCTACCTGGGGTCCAGTGGAAAGAAGAATGGCAGGTAAAAAAAAAAAAGGTGTGTCTGAAGGTAATCGAGTATGACCGGATGAAAGTTATACCACAGGTGCGGTTTCTCAATGCATTTGGGCTGTTGAGGGAGGAGCTGTTTGTAGTTAAACGAGTTTTTGAAAACATTTTGTGCAAGACAAATGTAATGAGGGTAGTGTACCGTAGAAGTAGCGAGTGCACTTCTTGTACGAAGGTGCAAGTGTTAAGAATCTACTGGAGAAATAACAGGGACCTGGTCTGTTTAGCATCAGAGGTGAGGCTACGGTAAAGTACCTGGGGAAAGGAGTGGAAAAGGTTACAGGAGGCGAAGTGAGAGATGAGCATGGCGAACTCACCTCAGGACGGGGCTGTGTGAACCACAGACTTCAGGCCGCAGGATGACCGTAGAGACAATGGTAGAACAAATGAGTGTGTTGACATCGCATGACAACTGACGGTGTTAAGCGTAGACGGCTGGGGTAAAGTTGCTAGAAGCTGTGAAAAACAGAGAGAGAGAGAGAGAGAGAGAGAGAGAGAGAGAGAGAGAGAGAGAGAGAGAGAGAGAGAGAGAGAGAGAGAGAGAGAGAGAGAGCATAAGTCAGAACAAGTGGAGGGGATGGTTGAGTAAACTGGAGTTGAGCTATGGTAGGACGAGGGGTAAGACTATTGTTAATGTCCTCGTTAACAGAAATATGAGGACGATCTTTATTAACACCAGAGGAGAGGGACTGCAAAAAGCTGGAAGAGAGCGCAAGATGGTTGTGTTGCGTTGTGCGCGGAGTGCACGGTACACGGATGAGTCAGCAGAACTTCGGTATAATGTGTAGGAATCTGGGCGAACATGTAGGACATTACACTGGCGAGTGAATACTGCGGGACGTTCAGCTGTTGGGAATTTTCATCTGTCCATCTGCTTTAGGAAATGTACCTTGTCTGAAATGCTCCTGTGATGAGCTGTGGGGAAATGTTCCTCTGACCCAGAAATTAAGATCGTGCAGTATGGGGGAGAACACGGGATGAATGAAGTTGTTAATGTACACATTTTGAAAGACTGACAAGTTGCCAGTGCTCTAAGAGGAGTGATATAGTAAGAGGCCTGACACTCAGCCTTGAAGGGTAGTTGGGTTTTATAGGGCGTGGTCTGGCCTACTCTTATTTGCGGGGTCATGAATGACTCTAGTGATAACGTAATCGAATGAGTGTGGAGCAAGGTGACTGGAAACAATAAGAAACAAAGGCACGAGAGTGTGATGCCGTGGAGGGAGTGGCTAAAGAAAAAAAAAATAGAATGTAGTTTTGAGGTGGTTTAGCATGCACACGGATGAATGCGGGAATGATGGGTGGAAGGGGAGCCGAAATTGAGATAGAAGGACAGCGAGGGAGTGTGTGTGTGTGTGTGTGTGTGTGTGTGTGTGTGTGTGTGTGTGTGTGGGATAATTGCTGGCATGGCAGAGTGGCTGGGGTTGTGAAATGATAGGAATATTCAGATGACGCATGGGACACCGTCCTGGATAGTGGAAAACAGAGTCACAGAAATAACAGAGAGGTAATGGGGCAACGACCTCATTTCCAGCGAGAGTCCCACTTCAACCTTTCCCTCAAAGAAGAGACGGCTCTTTTGCACCCGCACGTAATTCATTTTAAATCCACAGCTACAAAAGGCTTCCATGGTGTAGTGGATGCGGCTGGGGTATATATAAGTATATATACGTGCATACGTAGAGCGAATACAACACGTCTGCCTCAACTGGGGAATATCATTGATCGTGCCAGTTCGGCTGCCACAGAATAGACAAAGCTCTTCGATAGCCCCCTTTCCCGAGTCTTTATGCTAAACACACACACACACACACACTCACACACACACAACACACACACACGCGCGCGCGCGGTACGTCAACTACTAGATTACTGTAATTATTCATCACTTAAAGTACAACCAAGTGCATACTGTATGAACCATATCATCCACTCAGTAAAAACCCCTGCATAGCTTCCATCCTGTCTGTCTAGACCCACTACCTCACCCATGTGCTTATCCAAAGTGTGGAAATATCCAGCTCAACTTAAGTTCTTGTGTGATTAGTTAACTAGTATTCATCATGACCTCCCTGTTCTGTGATATTCGTAACACCTCAACTGTGCAATTTTAGCCGAATGGCTGCCTAAACCCGATGAAGTCTTACTTAAATATCATTTATTGCACATACCCACTCGCTCAGAATCAGAGGGGCTGATACATCATCATTAATTAGATATAATCTTTGCACTGCGGAGCATGAAAGCTGAGAGTGTCACATACACCAACTAGAAATAGTGATCCTATAAAGTTTGAGTTTATTTATGTGGTAACTGAAAATATGGAAAGAACAGATATCAAACCAGATTCAACGAGGTGTAATCATGGAAAGTATTCTGAACCAAACAATTTCTACAGGAACATGTCATGATATAGTTCCTTGCTATGGATGGCAAGGTAAAAAAAAAATTACACCATACGAACGTTAGAAAGAGAGATATGCGGTTCACTGAAAGATGTCACAAAGCTTAAGAGCTTTGGGGTATACCACAACCGCGAAGCATTTGAAAGGAATAACACAACAACGAGTTAGTAAGATAGATGTAGAAAATAGGATCAGAGAATCCAGATGAAGTTTCTCGAAATATACTGAAGAAGTGTGCGGATGCGCCTAACATACAGCTCGAAATGCTGCACAAGAAGCTGATGGAGGGAGGTAAAATGACATGGGAGTGGGAGAGGTCTAATGTCAAACCTCTTTTTCAAGAAAGGAGACCTGGGAGTAACGCCTCACTAAAGTTCAGTACCTCTGATGAGTGTTGTCTGTATAATACTCAAAAACAATGGTAAGAAAGCACGATTACCCGTGGTCGATGAAATTCAACCTGAGGAAATAAGGGGCAATGAGGATGGTACAAAGATAAAGAACACCTCGAAGCGAACAGTTACCAAGCAGGAAGAAAGCTGCAACGGTCTATGTGTACGAGAATACTTGGGAGTCGATACTGTACTTAACCAATCGCCAATGCCACACCTTAGGAGAATTATCGAGGATACACACTGTCTGCTGTTCAAATATGAGAATCGTGTTTAAGTACATGAATAAGGAAATATTTAGTAAACTGTTCACCTCGTATATCAGACACATGACAGAGTATACTCCTCAAGTTTGGTCAACGAACTTAAAAATGCACAAAGTAAAGGAGGACAACAAAGTTGGCACCAGAACTGAGATTGTTAATAGTGAGAGGCTAAAGACAGCAAAGTTGTCCACTAATGAAGAGAGAGTAGTAAGGAAAGACTTGGTATCAACCTTTAAAATTTTTGTACCGGTTGGATGATGTCAACAGACAACCGTTCTTTACAAGCTGTAAATATAGAACATTCAAAGGCCAGAACATGAAGTTTAGCATGAAACTTGTCAGATGATATGTAAAAAAAAAAAAAAAAAAAAAAAAAGAAATACTTTTACTTTATTACAGAACTGGATGAATGGAATAAAGTGATAAAACTGTGAATGAGAATAGCATACAGAAGTATAAAAAGTATGATACAAGAGAAAGTTAGAGATGAAGCACCACAAGTATAGAACTCCCTAACTATACAGTACAAACAGATGATTACACACACACACACACACACACACACACACACACACTAGCTCTTCCATCCTCACATCCTACCTACCAAGCTTTCACTACCTACAGCCACATACAAGTCCTCTCACCCTCACATACCGCATCCAGAGCCCTCACACTGCCCACTCGCACACTTCTCACGCATTGTTGTAATGGGTAATCTTCCTCTCGTCTGCATACTGCTGCTGCTGCTGCTGTTGCTGCTGTTGGTGGTGGTGGTGCAGCTGTTGCTGCAGCTCTTTTAGCCTCTCGTTATTATCGTTGCTATTTTCTTCGTCTCTGATATCTTCGTTTACCCATCCCCAATTCTGCCATGTCCGTCAACATCTTCAGTCTTTCAACTAGATCTCAAGTGACTGAGAACTTCATGTTCTGTTTTCTTGTACGTAGAGCAGAAAGTTGCGTTTCACACCCCTCTTAAACGCAAACTGGCTAGAGGCTTGAAAGTTGCAAAGATTCCACTCACGTATATAAAGACTAGAAACACTATCGAAAAACTCGAGTTTAAAAAGTGGTAATTTTCTACCCGAATCATCTCATCCACAGATATCAAATCACCATATGAGAGTCACCAGACCAGGAACGCATGCTATGGAAGACGCAGAAACTGTACCAGGCAACGTGATACTGCAGCTGCGACAATACGCCTAAAGTTCAGGTACGCGTGGCCAGCAGTCACCAGTAGCTATAATCCTGAGCAGCCCAAGTGTCGGCTCTGCTCTGCATTTGATAGACACACTCGAACATGCCCTAAAATCAAGGTATCATGCCCTAAGTTCCACTGTTTCAAGACTGAATATCCTCGACGGTAGACATATATGCACTATATCAAAATCTGCTATACCTTTGGCTATACCTGCATCAGGTATATATCACAGCACGCATGTGTGTGTGTGTGTGTGTGTGTGTGTGTGTGTGTGTGTGTGTGTGTGATACTATCTGTTACCTCACTCTCTACCACTACACCGACATCATGAACGGAGACTCCACCCTTTTCCGATGTGATGCAAATCCTCTGGGCCCCCTGTACACACCATGGACCACATCTCTGTTGTTGTACAAACCCACTGTACGCACACTCTAAGTTTGCCTCCACCCACCTCCAGCAACGTGGCTTTCACCCACACGATCATAAATGTAAATTGTTTATCAATGTAATGAACTTGCTAAACCATGTACATTTTCCTATGTAACCGTCAGTGTATTCTGTAAACTAAGCACTACGTACGTATATGATGAATCCTGAACCTCTCTCTCTCTCTCTCTCTCTCTCTCTCTCTCCTCTCTCTCTCCTCTCTCTCTCTCTCTCTCTCTCTCTCTCTCTCTCTCTCTCTCTCTCTCTCTCTCTCTCTCTGAACTTCCGCTGTGTCACTAACATTTCAACTTTAGCCAACACATTCTACAACCAGTTTTTTTTTTTTCACTTAGCTGAGACGGCATGGCCAGCTAAGGCCCTAATCAAGGCCATCCCATTAACGCTATATATATATTTGTCTGTTTTCCTGGCGCTACCTCGCTGAAGCGAGGGGTAGCGACGCTATTTCCTGAGGGGCTGGGTAGCGCCAGGAATGGGTAAAGGCAATCAAGTATGAATATGTACAAGCGGGTACATGTATATGTCTGTGTGTGTATGTACATGTTGATGAGTATATGTATGTATATGTGCGTATATGGGTGTTTATGTATGAATATTTGTATATGAGTGGATGAGCCATTCTTCTTTTGTTTCCTGGTGCTACCTCAGTGACGCGGGAAACAGCGATTATGTATAATAAATATAAATAGATGAATATATATGTATACCCTAGCCTGAGTTGGGTACCCATTTTATCGACCAACCCCTAGGGTTGGATGAACCCTTAGGTTGACTGTGGACTGACTCCCGCAACCAGGATTCAAAAACCTATGCGCTCTGACCCTGGTCGGCCCATGAAAGAGCCACGGTCAGGAACGCACCCAAACGAACCCCAATTACCTGTATATGTGTGTCCTGTGTTACCTTACGTTATGATATACTTATGACCTTGATGTTTCCCCCCCTTTTGTAACGGGGGTAGGTCATCCCCGTGTGCCAAGTCTCCAGGGACCACATGTCGCCACCCTCACTATAGTTCCCTCCACCTACCCCTACCCGCGCACTTCTTATCCATGATGTCGGTAAAATGCTCTGTCTTTGTATGTTTAAAACATCACGACTGTAAACTTTAAGAGAAAACAAAAGTCTCCACGCATACACTGATGTACTCCATCAGTGACTATTTTCCCTTAGCAGTTCTTGCGCTGTTCTTATACACTGCCGTGTTCCACGACAAATTACCATAATCTAAAATAAAATGTCTTGCATCCTCCTTGCTTTAAGCTAATTGCTACTAAGGCTGTAACTCTTACAATTTTCTCCCTTATTTCGGAAGAAAAAAAATGCTGGTCTTAACACCGTAAATATCAGGATTAAACCTGATATCCCTAACACCAGTGAACATCAGAATATATATACGTTCGTGAGGTGCTCATGTGATATAGTCTTTCTCATTAACTACGTAAGTCTCTGCTTCTAATTATATACCAGGGGGATAATCTAACATTGATATGATACACAGATTCAATAATTACACTTATTTGCTAAATTATGAACCACAATCTGGCTTTTTGAAGTTACAGATGGGGTCGGTCACACCGTCATGTCTCAAAGAGTTGCGACGGATTGGCCGTCATCTTTCCCAGGGTCATGAAGCCGCCGTGCTCAAGGAACGTACCCTCGTGTACAAGGAACGTACTGTCGTGTCCAAGGAACGAATCATCGTGTCTAAGGAGCCTCGTGGTGAATGGTTGTAACGTCTTGCTCAAGACGTTAAGGCTGTTCAAAGCCTATGGAATTACGGTTGTCTGCGTGTTTGTGACCTGAGGAGACTATCCAGACATATATGACCTGACCCCGACCTCGCCAGGGGGATGCACCTGGGGGCCTTGAGCCTAAGCCTCACACGTCGCATTTATTGACACAGACCACGCGAGCTGCACCTTACTGGCCAGAACCAGACCTGCATACAGACTCTCCAGGCGACGTTGTTGAACGAAACAACTGATTAAAATAGGATGGACCAACCATTCACTAAAGAAGGTAATATCAAAGAAGAAAAGAAGGCAAACTTCCTTATGAATAAACAACCGGCTAGAACGTACGGGAAGGGGCAGGAATCGGGGAAGATGGGGTGACCTGGACAATGTAGGAGGGGGAAGGGTAAGTGCTGTGGGGGTGAGGGAGGTAGGTCAGTGTCGGGGGACCATATAAGGACTCGCCTCTGAGCCTCTGCCGCCACCTCCCACACACCCAGCTGTAGGCCACAGCCTCCGGCCAATATGCTCCTTAATAATTTCTTTCCTATATATACATCATAACAAAGGTTAGGGTATTACAGCACACTATTTGTCATGCATGAGAATCATTGATGTATACAGAATTATAAAGTGTAGTGGGTAGCGGTGCTGATTATGATTTCACTCACGGGTCCGCCTAGGTTCGATCTTAGGCGAGGCAGTGAGCCCACAGCCAAAGCAGCTGCGGTATATAGAAGCCAGCCACGTCCGCCGGTTGGGACCATCGATCAAGGAGTGTGGTGAAGTGAGTCTGTCTGTGTGAGGCGAGAGGAGGACAATTCAGGGTTGATGTGCAGTATGTAAGCTGCATGTTGGGCATGAGGGGGACTTGTGATATGTTGAAATCGTGTTTGTCATGTATAAAGATGGATGGCGTCCAGAGGGCAGGCGAGTTTATTTTTTGTACGACATTTGTTTATTATACATAAACAAGGCATTTCAATGATAACATAGGTGAAGGGCACATGTCTCCGGAGAAGGCTGGAAGCAAATATATAACATACAGTGAGCATAATGCATCCACATGGAAGGGTGACAGGTGGACCCAGACCCAGGGATCCTGAGGGTCAGGCCAAGGGTGTATCAAATGCATGATACATCACAGGTTACTAAGTCATACTGACAGTAACACTAGTAACAAATACAAAGTTAATGTGAGACAGTGTAACTCGTGCATGTATGCAAAGTGTAGGTTCGGGTAGGAGGTACGTCTGGACGGGTGGTAATTAAGACTGGGGTGGGAAGGCGGTAGTTTAGTGGTTCTCGGGTCATCTCGGTGTATATATATATATATTGTCACTGTTGTGTGTGTTGCGGGTGGGAGGATCTAAGAGCAGAGGTTATTTGAAGTGTGAGGAAGGAGTAAGGTTTTTATCTCTATTTGGAGGTTGGTGGTTAGTTAATGAAATGATTTGGAAGAGAAGGGTCTACTGGTGGTGCGAAAACCTAAGTGTCGACCATAATGAGGTGAGATTATACTGGGAGAACCTTTCTTTCGTCAAGTGTCGACGGCTTGCGTCAGACTCCTTTGGAGCGAGAGCTTCCCAGGCGAGGCTGTACTCTTTGTCCACGAACGACGATACAATCCCCTCTTACGAGACTCCTGCAGCTTCAACGTCGCGCTACAGTCGGTAGTAGGGAAAAGATGGGATCCTCTGGAGTGAGAAGTTCTTCGACGAGAGTGGATTGACTTCGGACGTGTGGAGGTGCACTCCATCCAGGATGTCTGGTCCAGTCATCTGATGAGAAGCTGTCCAACCGCCTTGTCTTAGAGGTACTGCGTGACTCACGTTTTGCATGCTTGCCCTAATGACGTGAAGCATGCACACCTACACTCACGCAGGAACACACACAAAAAAACACGCACGAATATAAGCTTATCATGCAAGCTGAATTATGTGCAACTTCTGCGATTTGTATATATATATATATATATATATATATATATATATATATATATATATATATATATATATATATATATATATATTTTTTTTTTTTTCTTTTTTTTATACTTTGTCGCTGTCTCCCGCGTTTGCGAGGTAGCGCAAGGAAACAGACGAAAGAAATGGCCCCACCCCCCCCCCCATACACATGTACATACACACGTCCACACACGCAAATATACATACCTACACAGCTTTCCATGGTTTACCCCGGACGCTTCACATGCCTTGATTCAATCCACTGACAGCACGTCAACCCCTGTATACCACATCACTCCAATTCGCTCTATTTCTTGCCCTCCTTTCACCCTCCTGCATGTTCAGGCCCCGATCACACAAAATCCTTTTCACTCCATCTTTCCACCTCCAATTTGGTCTCCCTCTTCTCCTCGTTCCCTCCACCTCCGACACATATATCCTCTTGGTCAATCTTTCCTCACTCATTCTCTCCATGTGCCCAAACCATTTCAAAACACCCTCTTCTGCTCTCTCAACCACGCTCTTTTTATTTCCACACATCTCTCTTACCCTTACGTTACTTACTCGATCAAACCACCTCACACCACACATTGTCCTCAAACATCTCATTTCCAGCACATCCATCCTCCTGCGCACAACTCTATCCATAGCCCACGCCTCGCAACCATACAACATTGTTGGAACCACTATTCCTTCAAACATACCCATTTTTGCTTTCCGGGATAATGTTCTCGACTTCCACACATTTTTCAAGGCTCCCAAAATTTTCGCCCCCTCCCCCACCCTATGATCCACTTCCGCTTCCATGGTTCCATCCGCTGACAGATCCACTCCCAGATATCTAAAACACTTCACTTCCTCCAGTTTTTCTCCATTCAAACTCACCTCCCAATTGACTTGACCCTCAACCCTACTGTACCTAGTAACCTTGCTCTTATTCACATTTACTCTTAACTTTCTTCTTCCACACACTTTACCAAACTCCGTCACCAGCTTCTGCAGTTTCTCACATGAATCCGCCACCAGCGCTGTATCATCAGCGAACAACAACTGACTCACTTCCCAAGCTCTCTCATCCCCAACAGACTTCATACTTGCCCCTCTTTCCAAAACTCTTGCATTTACCTCCCTAACAACCCCATCCATAAACAAATTAAACAACCATGGAGACATCACACACCCCTGCCGCAAACCTACATTCACTGAGAACCAATCACTTTCCTCTCTTCCTACACGTACACATGCCTTACATCCTCGATAAAAACTTTTCACTGCTTCTAACAACTTGCCTCCCACACCATATATTCTTAATACCTTCCACAGAGCATCTCTATCAACTCTATCATATGCCTTCTCCAGATCCATAAATGCTACATACAAATCCATTTGCTTTTCTAAGTATTTCTCACATACATTCTTCAAAGCAAACACCTGATCCACACATCCTCTACCACTTCTGAAACCACACTGCTCTTCCCCAATCTGATGCTCTGTACATGCCTTCACCCTCTCAATCAGTACCCTCCCATATAATTTACCAGGAATACTCAACAAACTTATACCTCTGTAATTTGAGCACTTACTCTTATCCCCTTTGCCTTTGTACAATGGCACTATGCACGCATTCCGCCAATCCTCAGGCACCTCACCATGAGTCATACATACATTAAATAACCTTACCAACCAGTCAACAATACAGTCACCCCCTTTTTTAATAAATTCCACTGCAATACCATCCAAACCTGCTGCCTTGCCGGCTTTCATCTTCCGCAAAGCTTTTACTACCTCTTCTCTGTTTACCAAATCATTTTCCCTAACCCTCTCACTTTGCACACCACCTCGACCCAAACACCCTATATCTGCCACTCTGTCATCAGACACATTCAACAAACCTTCAAAATACTCATTCCATCTCCTTCTCACATCACCACTACTTGTTATCACCTCCCCATTTACGCCCTTCACTGAAGTTCCCATTTGCTCCCTTGTCTTACGCACCCTATTTACCTCCTTCCAGAACATCTTTTTATTCTCCCTAAAATTTACTGATAGTCTCTCACCCCAACTCTCATTTGCCCTTTTTTTCACCTCTTGCACCTTTCTCTTGACCTCCTGTCTCTTTCTTTTATACTTCTCCCACTCAATTGCATTTTTTCCCTGCAAAAATCGTCCAAATGCCTCTCTCTTCTCTTTCACTAATACTCTTACTTCTTCATCCCACCACTCACTACCCTTTCTAAACAGCCCACCTCCCACTCTTCTCATGCCACAAGCATCTTTTGCGCAATCCATCACTGACTCCCTAAATACATCCCATTCCTCCCCCACTCCCCTTACTTCCATTGTTCTCACCTTTTTCCATTCTGTACACAGTCTCTCCAGATACTTCTTCACACAGGTCTCCTTCCCAAGCTCACTTACTCTCACCACCTTCTTCACCCCAACATTCACTCTTCTTTTCTGAAAACCCATACTAATCTTCACCTTAGCCTCCACAAGATAATGATCAGACATCCCTCCAGTTGCACCTCTCAGCACATTGACATCCAGAAGTCTCTCTTTCGCACGCCTGTCAATTAACACGTAATCCAATAACGCTCTCTGGCCATCTCTCCTACTTACATAAGTATACTTATGTATATCTCGCTTTTTAAACCAGGTATTCCCAATCATCAGTCCTTTTTCAGCACATAAATCTACAAGCTCTTCACCATTTCCATTTACAACACTGAACACCCCATGCATACCAATTATTCCCTCAACTGCCACATTACTCACCTTTGCATTCAAATCACCCATCACTATAACCCGGTCTCGTGCATCAAAACCGCTAACACACTCATTTAGCTGCTCCCAAAACACTTGCCTCTCATGATCTTTCTTCTCATGCCCAGGTGCATATGCACCAATAATCACCCACCTCTCTCCATCAACTTTCAATTTTATCCATATTAATCGAGAATTTACTTTCTTACATTCTATCACATACTCCCACAACTCCTGTTTCAGGAGTATTGCTACTCCTTCCCTTGCTCTTGTCCTCTCACTAACCCCTGACTTCACTCCCCAGACATTTCCAAAGCACTCTTCCCCTTTACCCTTGAGCTTCGTTTCACTCAGAGCCAAAACATCCAGGTTCCTTTCCTCAAACATACTACCTATCTCTCCTTTTTTTCACATCTTGGTTACATCCACACACATTTAGGCACCCCACTCTGAGCCTTCGAGGAGGATGAGCACTCCCCGCGTGACTCCTTCTTCTGTTTCCCATTTTAGAAAGTTAATACAAGGAGGGGAGGATTTCCGGCCCCCCGCTCCCGTCCCCTCTAGTCGCTTTCTACGACACGCGAGGAATATATATATATATATATATATATATATATATATATATATATATATATATATATATATATATATATATATATATATATATTATTTTTTCATACATATTCACCACTTCCCGTGTTAGCGTGGTAGCGTTAAAAACAGAGGATTGAGCCTAAGAGGGAGAGGGAAAATCCTTTACTTGGCCTCCTTCTCTGTTCCTTCTTTTGGAAAAGTAAGAACTGGAGGGGAAGATTTCCAACCCCCCGCTCCCTTCCCTTTTAGTTGCCTTTTACGACACGCAGAGAATACGTGGGAAGTATTCTTTCTCCCCTATCCCCAAGGATAATATAAATATATATATATATATATATATATATATATATATGCATGCAACAGACAGACTATGGGAAGAAGGATCATGAGAAGCGAGTGTTTAGGGATCAGCAGAGTGAGTATATCATTAGTTTTGATGCAACAGACCAGATATATGTGATGGGTGATTTGAATGCGAAGGTGAGTAATGTGGCAGTTGAAGGTACAATTGGGGTGCATGTGGTATTCAGTATCATGAATGAAAATGGTGAACAGCTTGTGGAGTTGCGTGCTGAAAAGGACTGGTGATTGGAAAACCTGGTTTGAAAAGAGAGATATACACAAGTATTCGTATGTGGGTAGGAGCTTTGGGGAAGAAGCAGCATTGGATTACATATTAATTGATAGGCATGCAAAAGAGAAACTTTTGGACGTAAAGGTGTCGAGAGGGGCAGTTGATGGGTTGTCTGATCACTATCTTTTGGAGGCAAAGGTGAAGATTTGTAGAGGTTTTCGGAAAAGAGGAATCAAGGTCGGTGTGGAAAGAGTGGGGAAAGTAAATGAGCTTGCAAAAGAGACTTTTTGTGAAGAAATAAAGGAGAGACTGAGTACAGAATGACAAAATGAAATCAAATGAAGTACGGATTGGGTAAGGAATGGGAGGTATTTAAGGAAGCAGAGCTGGCATGTGCAAAAGATGACGCATGTGGCATATAGGATGTGGCCAATAGAAAGGGTAGTAGTGAAGTAAAGTTGCTTGTGAAAGAGAAAAAAGGCGTTCGGGCGGTAATCATAGAGGAGTGCAACTGATTGGGGGGTGTATAAGAGAAATCGGCAGGAGGTCTAGAGGAAGGCGAAGGGGGTGAAAAAGAGGGCAAAAAAAAAAAAAATCGGATCATTTCAGTGTGTATGTATTTTGTCAGTGTCTAGTTTGCTGGGGGGGGGGGAGTCTGTAAGTATAGGTTCAAGTGTGAAGCACGGGTAACTTTTCAATCTCTCTCTCTCTCTCTCTCTCTCTCTCTCTCTCTCTCTCTCTCTCTCTCTCTCTCTCTCTCTCTCTCTCTCTCCAAACCTGTTTACTTCTGCCACTGTAAAAACGCCAGAACCAAGGAACTAATATAAACGACATGGCGTGTTTTATCTTCGTCGGGCCAAGAGGTCTTGTGTGTGGCATAATCTATCTGTTATGATCTACTTGCGCATAATGGGAGGGAGATTTACATTCATGGGGCCATGCGAGTGGTGCCGCCCTTCCCCACAGACCATCCCTTCCCCACCCAGGGGACTCTCCCCCCCATCCCCATTACCCCGTGTTGGACCCCACTGTCTATCTCTCCCCCTCCCACGGGGCCCTTTTGCCCCGATGTTATCCCCTCCTCTCCCCCAGGCCGTGAGGGTGGCGTCCGTGGCATGAGTCACCAGCTGAAGGCCGCGGTCCCCGCCCCGCCCGTGACGCCGCCCACCACCCGCCGCCTGACCACCCGTTCCTGCACACACGTAAACAAAGATCCTGCACCGGACTCCCCTCCACTCACCCGTGCCTGAATAACTCATCTTCCCTTACCTAAGTGATTTATTTTCCCTCATCTGACTGACCATTCCTCACCCCGCTAACTCAACTTCCCTCACCTGACTAACTCACCTTCCCTCACCTGACTAACTCACCTTCCCTCACCTGATTTAGGGTCTTCGCCTCTCCTATACCTCTCTGTCACTTGACCTCGAGTCTGTCTACCCTCCCTCACCTGACTCAGGCTCTCCCTAACCTGACCCTGTCTCTCCTCATCTGACCCCAACACCCCCCCCCCCCCTCTTCACTACTCTCCCACACTTGACCCTGGGCCTCCTTCACCTTCCGCACCTGACTCCTTCCTCTCCTACGTCTTCCTAATTTACCTGTAACCTTACCTCTCTCTTCTTACCTCCTTTCCTCCCCCTTCTCCACCTCACTGTCTCCCCCCCATCCCCACCCCCTCCTTCACCCTCAGTAAATCTCTCTTACCCTCAACATATCACCTCCCTCCCGTCATTCACATCTAGACGCTCACCGTCTTCCTGTCACTCTCCTCTCCTCCTTCCTAACATCTCACCAGCCACTCTCATGACATAATCGTCCCTCGCCCAACACCAGTCATTCCTCACCAATCCATTCATCACCTAGTGCCTTCGTTCCTCGCCTCTCTCGCTCTCTACCCCCATCAATAGCTATGCCTATACCAACACCCACGCCCCCACCAACTTCCACCCTTCCCCCCACCAACATTTAAGTCCCCAGCCAGACCAAAGGTGCCTCGCCAGGGATCACAGCGGACATCTATCTCCTTGAAGACGAGGACAAATCATGGAGTTCAAGGGATTGAATTGTGAAACTCAAGACGAGGAGCCATCATACTCAGGGGCTCGAGGTTGCCAGCGTCACCCGAGCGCTGTAACTGGGCCAACCAGAGACTCGAACCCTTGACGACGAGTGTACACGACATGCCTCATCACACATCATCGCCTGTCATTGAGTACACACATTACAACATCCAGCAAGTCCACAGCGCATATAAGAAACCCTCTTGAACCCAGCGGGTAAGAGAAAAGGGAAAACATCATTAATTCGCATAACGTAATACGAGTCCGGTGCATGACGGAGGTAAACAATGTAATCGTAAGATCTCATGTCGCAACACTGTCGTAAAGATGAAAGAGAAGTAGACCACAAAGTCTCAGTCCAGGTAATCGAGAAAAAAAGATTTCATCATTAAATCCAACTCTGTTCGTCCATGAGTCATAAAAACAGACTCCATGCCAGACCTACTTGCATTTACGCCACATATGTAGAGTTTTATGTCGCGTGAAACCACATAGTGTTCCCTCCCTGTGCGGGATTCAGGATGAGAGAGAGAAAAAATAAGTTATAAAGATGTGCCGCTCCGTGTACCTTCTCCGAACACAACCGTCATAGGACTGCAGACTACGACCATTTAATTTCCCTGACGGTGTACTCTTTGCTCAGACAGACTCAGAAGAATGTGTATCTTTTATATCGATCCACATCAGACCCTCCAGGAAGCAAGGGACGAGTCTTGCCTTAGTCACACTCTCCCAAGGAAGGGAACGTTTTCGTTTCATACAATTAACTGCTTCATCGAGGCCAACCCTTTAACCCTTTGAGTACATCTGTACGACTCTTCGGCTGACTAGCAGGTATGTTTAAGGGTCAGGTTAAGGGTCACAAAGTCATATTCAAGAGTCGTGACGTCGTGCACAAGAGTATCAACCTTGTGCTCAAGGGTCGTAACTTGTACTTATGTGATTCAGGATGTGAGAAAACATTCCTTGAAAGCCCACATGCCGACATTAGGCTGTAGGAGGGTCTGGCAAGTTACAGGGACCACTGGCACGTCAGCACCGGGGACAGGGAGTCAGCCAAGACCCATTCACGGGTCACACATCAACAGGGGAGGCAAGGAGTCAGCCCAGAACCACCCACGGGTCACAGGGGCGACACTTGCGGCAGGTCTTGTCGCCTTTGGGTCGAACTTCTCTCTCCAGTCATCCAAGGAAGCGCGGCTCAAACAAACTCAACTTGTTCACGGAGGACCCTAGACGACCATCCTCTTGTAGAGACAGCTCTCTCTCTCTCTCTCTCTCTCTCTCTCTCTCTCTCTCTCTCTCTCTCTCTCTCTCTCTGCTGGTGCTGCTCTTTCCTGATTCCCCTCGGAGTCGTTGATATAAATCTTGCAGCTTTCCCTCACCAGACTGTTTCTCTCAATAATTACCTCACCCAAGGCCGCACCGAAGTAAGTTTCTCTCCTTTTATTTCAGTCCTTTGTGTTTCCCTTGTTTATCTTTAGTTTTACGTTGTGTCAGTAATTACTTTTTACCCCCCCCTTTTCCTTTCTCGTTGTATAAGTATTTCTACAGCCATTGTTTCTTCCCTTGGGCTCTTCATTGGTTGCTGTTATCTCTGTGTCCCGAACCCCTGCTTCAGATACGCCTGGATAAAGGTTTCCAGTGATGCCGTCGTTTTCTTCAGATTGTTTATAGCTATCGTTAAAGCCCCTGTACCCACTGTTTCCAGACTGCGCCCACCGTGCGAGAGTGGCTTCAGTATTTTCTTACTATGAATGGCTTGTGCTTCGTAATCATCTACCATCGTTGTTCTGTGTGGCTCGTTTTGTTGCAGTGATGTTCTAGACCGGCAGCAGATCGGGACTTGTCCCAATCAAACACGGGCTTCACTTGAGCCACGTATAACAACAATAATGGGTTTTGTTGACTGTAGAGCTGGGAATCAGCCGAGAGTTTGTATAGCCTATTGTGTGCGACGGTGCGGGGGCTTAAGCACGAGGACGACGATACAATCCTTAAGCACGACAGTAGGACGCTGGAGCACGACAGCACAACACTTAACCTCTGAGGACGACGATGTGATCTTTGAGCACGTTGGCGTGACCTTTGGCCTGAGCTTTCAGGGTAAGGTCAACGGAACACGTCATTATACCTAAGGCGTCGAGCTCATCGGTCATACCTGTAGTGCTCAATGGTCATACCGTCCTGCTGTGCCTACCGAGGCTTGTGGTTGTTCGTGTCCGCTGCAGGTCCCAGTCATACCTCCTTTGCTGAATAATTCAATCTCTTGTTTATGACCACAATATCTGTGCTGAATCTGCATACTTGAGTCGTTCCATACTCCCGTAGACGTATACTGACCTGCCATATTCATTTCCTTCGTTGATATTCATTTGTCTGTGGGATTTACCTTCCCATCTCTGTGTTGGCTCGATACGTTACTGTTTGTATATCGTATACATACATTCGTATGCATATGTTCCGTCACCGCCTGAAGTAAATACGTCAGGTGATTGTGATATAGTGTCGGGGGAACCTGTGCCGCCCCTGTCAATTTTCCGACGCTGTGACACAGGCTGGAACCACGGGGGTCTGTGCAGACAACAGAGATTGATGGCAGGATAGCCAGACGACAGGATAGCAAGGCGATAGGATAGAAATACAAGATAGCAAGAGGGTAGATTAAACAGAAGACAGGAATATCAGGGACTTCAATCCATACCAAGTCTCAACGAAGAAGTCTCGTGTTCAAAGTAACAACAGCAACGTACTCGTAAAGTCGACTCAGTGTTTAAATCTTTGAGCACGTTGTTACTATCCTTGAGATGATGTTACTATCCTTGAGATGATGTTACTATCCTGATATGTTGTTACTATCCTTGAGATGATGTTACTATCCTTGAAATGATGTTACTATCCTTGGGATGATGTTACTATCCTTGAGATGATGTTACTATCCTTGAGATTATGGTACTATCCTCGAGATGATGCTACTATCCTTCAGGTGATGTTACTATCCTTTAGATGATGTTACTGTCCTTGAGATGATGTTACTATCCTTGAGATGATGTTACTGTCCTTGAGATGATGTTACTATCCTTGAGATGATGTTACTGTCCTTGAGATGATGTTACTGTCCTTGAGATGATGTTACTATCCTTGAGATGATGTTACTATCCTTGAGATGATGTTACTGTCCTTGAGATGATGTTATTATCCTTGAGATGATGTTACTGTCCTTGAGATGATGTTACTGTCCTTGAGATGATGTTACTGTCCTTGAGATTATGTTACTATCCTTGAGATGATGTTACGATCCTTAAGCATCATGGTAGGATGCATGAGCTCGACGGCACAACCCTTGAGCACGAGGTACGACCCTTGAGCACGACAGTAAGACCCTGGTGCACTACGGTACGACCCCTGGGTATGATGATCTGACCTTTGACTTGACTTCTAAGTCAGGTCAAAGGTCTCATCATCGTACCCAAGGGTCGTAAAGTCGTGCTGAAGGGTTGTACCCCTCAATCTCCATAGATCATTAAACTAACAATAACACGCATTGTCGATGAATCTGTGATGAATTTGGTAAATTAAACTGCGTATCAGACGAAGTAACACTCCAACAATACTCTAATCCAACATCGTTCTGGTCCAAAGACAACCTCGATCCATCCTGGTTCGAATCCCGAGACGCCTGACGGAACATCTCGCTCCCGTTAGAGCCACTCTGGTGTTTGTTCTACAAGAAATGAGCTGGAACTTTCCCCAGACACCAGCAGGTGCTCCAATACAGCTCCTCATGTTCTAGTTGCATTGTTAGTTCCGTACCTATGATGACTGTAATGTTGTTGTTGTTGTTGTTGTTTTTTATTGATGTTGTTGTTGTTGTTGTTGTTGTTGTTGTGGTTGTTGTTGTTGTTGTTGTGGTGGTGGTGGTGGTGGTAACGAAAAAAAAAGCCTCTTATAAACAATTATCTGAACCCTTTTACCACGAGGACAGAAACCATGAGCACATTTGTACGACCATTAAGCAAGACGTTACGACCATTAAGCAAGACGCTACGACCATTAAGCATGACGATGCTACCAGTGAACGCGACGGTACGACCCGAGGGTATGGTAGCCTGGCCCTTGACCTGACCCTTAATGGCCGAATGAAAGATCAGGCCAACTTACCCAAGGGTCGTACCGTCGTGCTCAAGGACATGGTACAGTCGTCCTAAAGGGCCTTTCCGCCGTGCTTTACGATCGTTTCATTGTGCTGGAAAGAACGCGTCGAAAGGACTTATGAAATCTTGACGAGGAAAAAATGGCTCACGATGGAAGCTAGGCTCGCCAACACACCCCCATGGCCTCACCTGCCCTCACTAAGTGTACCGCGGTACTCAACATGGTACTATCCCGCCTCTGCACAAGTTACTGGCCCAACACCACACCAGATAGTAATAAACTCCACGAGTGGCAACATATTCCCTGCTACCAACCGCCGTATCACTAAATCTCAAACAGAGGCAAAGAGAGAGAGAGAGAGAGAGAGAGAGAGAGAGAGAGAGAGAGAGAGAGAGAGAGAGAGAGAGAGAGAGAGAGAGAGAGAGAGAGAGAGAGAGAGAGAGAAAAGAAGAATGTTAACATAAGCTCCGAGTCTTTTATGGAAGGGCGTACCTACCACCCCAGCTAGTCTGCTGGCTGGTAGGTGTAGTTTGGGTCCGTGCTATATATTGAGCGCATAGCTTGCTGCTATATTATGTACGGCATGATGTAGTGGTCTGTGCTTCATGCGGTTACATCTTCCCTACACACACACACACACACACACACACACACACACACACACACACACAGGAAATGGAAAGAAGCTGGAATCCAGGGATCGTTTAGGAGACTGAAACCCCGACATTGCGGGAGTGGCGGAGACGAAACTCACAATTCAACTTAGGTGTAACTTTACTACGTCCAGAAGGGTACACAATAACAAGGAGGAGAGGAGGAAATAAAGGCAGGGAACATATCAACAACAGGGTATGGTAAAAAGTGTATGATAACACTGTTAGTTTACAGTCCTCCAAAGAACTGCAACGATCCAGAACATGTACAGGGAAAGACGAAGGAATAATATACGGGTGGTGAGCAACGAGACATTTCCTCCTGGGATACACCAGAGTACTGGTAGGGAGGGATTTCAATTATGGGGAAATGGACTGGGAGAATTTAGGATTCCCATGGAGATGATGAATAATGAAGACGACATTTCTTGAAAGCGTACATACTGCACCAACATGCCTCAGAGGACAAGAGAACTTAAGGGGATGATACGCCATCTCGACCTGACCTTGTTTTCACACGCTGTGGAAAGATTGATCGCGTGGTGCTTCCTTTGCATACGTGTTGGTGGAGGATGCATGAGAGGGATCAGAGAAAGTAGAGGAACCAAAGAGGAAGTCCAAAGAAGGTTCTGTGATTTCTAAACCGAAGGGGCTAACACATGGGTGTCTCTGGGGGCCAATAGAGGAACAAAAGTTTTTGATATATGGGTTCAACGAGAAATGACATAAGGCAAGAGAGCTGAGAGATGTATGATGAAAGATACATACGACACAGCAGCCAGCCAACACATGAAAGGTACAAGAAAGCAAGGAATGAGTGCTTTAAAATGTAGGGGAAGGGGCATGATAGTATGGAAAAAAGCAAAAAAAAAAAAATATTCCAAAACTTTTATTAAGGTTAATCAGGGACAAACTTTCGCTCAAAGAACACCTATCTAAGCTAAGGAACTAGAGAGGATCAATTTATGTGGATGACGAGGAAATGTGTGAGGTAATGAATAATAAATCTAAAAATGTTTTTCACTGTAGAGAGCAATAATGTAGTAGCGTCATCAGGGTGGGAGGGAGACAAGGCTTGCAACGTATATACTGGTAGACAGAAACGACATAATCACGCTGTTAAAGCAACTTGACCCATGTAGAGCCAAGGGTCCTGATGAAGTCTCCCATATGTGCTGAAATGAGGTGCGGCGGATCTTGCTAGACCACTAGAAATATCGTTCAATAAACCATTAGTGGAAGGTGCAGTTCAAAAGATGTGGAGGAGGGCAAATATTGTGCCTATATCTAAGGATGGTGATAGGGAAACCACTACGAACTACCCTGAGAGGTATGAGTAGACTGTGTTCCTGGAATTCCAGAAGACCTTTGACACTATTCCCTATCGGAGGCTGATAAAAATGCCAGGTCTTCTAACATAATTCAATAAGGTGTGGGCTTCTTCCTTCACTGGATAGGAGACTAGCTTATTGGACGGGAGCAAAGAACAAGGGTAACAGGTGCATCCTCGAAGTGGGTGAGGCGGTGAATAGAGTTATCCAAGTGATAAAAAGAAGATGCACGTAAGAAGAGCCTTGTATAAATGGTCTGAGGTAGACTTTGGTGCGCCTCATGGCTCGATCGTATTGCCCATGTGATTTTTGGTCTGTGTTGCCCTTGGTCCTGGGACAACTGCTATTCTCGATGCCTAGTGGACCGGAACCATACCTAAGCATATTTTGGACGATGCCAAGATCATGAGGGGAAATTAAGGATGATGATGATTGCATCAGCCTACAGGAGGACCTGGACAAACTCCAAAATTGGTCAGATAGATGAACAACGAGATCCAATCCAAACCAAGAGCAAGGTAATGAGGATGGGACAAAGGGAGAGATGGCCTTAGTACGATTATAACCGAGGGGGAAACAAATATGTGAACCTTCGTTGGAAATTATATTCTCCACCAACGAGCCTCACAGATCTTAAGCTGTACTCTTGGGTTGAATTCACACTTATACGTAAATCAACCTATATATAGACGCAGTTTTTCATACGCGCTCTGTGTTTGACGATGTTCATCCCTCGGTCCTATATAAAAACAAACGTCATTGAATATCTTTAAATGAGCGACCTTTGCATGGCGTCATGTATAAATATATAATAAAAATGATTAGCGCGCTCGTGCACAGATCATGGGAAAGCATTAAAACGGGTAGCATTAATAATCAACACTTTCCCTTGTTGTGATCGTGAAAAATGACACGGATGACGTCAACACTGCCCTCTGTGGCAATGACCGCGGTATTCACGGCACGAAAAGTCACACAGCTAACTGTTAAGTAATGCATAATGTATACTATATCTGTAAGTAATAAGTTACTCACATGACATTCTGCATTGCAGATGTAAGTAGAATGCACCAAGACTGACACATCAGGTGGAGTGATGTAAAAAATGAGTGCTGATGCTAGATATCATCTAATGTTCTACCTTATATATATATATATTTTTTTTTCTTTTTTTTTTTTTCCAAAAGAAGGAACAGAGAATTGGGCCAGGTGAGGGTATTCCCTCAAAGGCCCAGTCCTCTGTTCTTAACGCTACCTCGCTAATGCGGGAAATGGCGAATAGTTTGAAAGAAAGAAAAGATATATATATATATATATATATATATATATATATATATATATATATATATATATATATATATATATGCTGTAACTAAAAACCTGACGCAGTTTGACGGCCGTTAAACCAAACTTTACTAGAGTCGTGACTAATAGCTACTTCCATGTTGGTCGAAGACCCGTGTGTTCTATTACCCGTTGTAATAACAAGGTCAAGGTTATTAATCCACTGTAATGTAGGTAAGGTCCTCAAGATCTTCAAGATCAGTCAGCTTTCTCCACTGCTGTCCATTTCCTTCCTCATTACCTAACCTAACCTAACCGGTGGAGGTCCTTTACTGGAAACAGTAACGCAAACGCAACTGTATAGGAGCCTCTTCCTTAACTATCCTGTCCCCTTTCACACAGACCGGGGATGTAGGATACTATTACTGTCCTTCAGTAGAAATCCTTGTCACAGAATATATCTGTTTCCTGGATTTCTCATGTCCTCCGACCTATACCATTTATGGCTTGCGGAGTAATCTCGTTACGACAGCAACAAAAACAGGCATGACGAGGGAAGTGTGGATTTTTCTCTGACTACTTACCTAAAAGCGAATACATAGTCCAATTATCATACACAGTGTCCTGCCATACCCACCACATAAAGAAGTACTTAGGACAATTGATAAAGAAGGATGGTACAGCTTTTGAACACGCCTCCAGCCCGGGTCTCCTAACTTATCCGACCGTTGGCTTATGCTCCTCCAGGACCTCGCAGCAGCGACTGATACAGCAGACAGCGTCCATCTCTCGCCAACGACGTCTGACATGGCAGGCAACGTCCTTTCCTCACAGTAACGCCTCACACGTCAGGCAGTGTCCTCTCACCATTCCTGATCCCGTGTGGACCTGATCCCTACATGGAACTGCTCCTTGACCATATGCAGATCTCGTCCTTGACCCCATTTTCCATCTACTCCATGACTCAGTGTGGACCTAATCGTTGACCGTTTGTGGCTTTGCCTACTGATTTCTCAGTGTTACCAACTAAAAATGATAGGCATTAAGGTGATCTGGAGTGCTGCACTAAACTGTCTATAGTAAAACTAAGAGGAATTCATTTTTCTTATGTATGATGCGCACAGTATGAATTCTGCATACATATCCGTATTGTATTGCTTTGGATGAAGCCAAACTGCACCGGAACAGTGTCTGGGACCTGCGCCTCACATATGAGGAAAAACATTCCCATAATAGAACCAAACCTACAAACAGGTACACGTGTCTCACCAAGCCTGTAGCAAAAGATCAGCTGAGGTATGCATACTGAAGATCCCTCGCGCACGACAGGAATACAGAGCAGCGATGCGATGAAAACGTCAACAACGACCGAGAAACGTTTGCACCTTATGGCAAACACGAGCGAATGGTAGACCAAGACGTGGAAGTGAGACACAAGGAAATAACCCGTAAGCCCTGGACAAAAACAAACGTGCGATAGTCATATGATAATATATAAAAAAAAGAAAGGAATCAATAATCTAGCAACGATTCCGTCGCCCACCAAACCAGATGGAAGAAGTGATTCAAAACAGCCTGGATGAAGCGGAGTTACTAAGCTGCTTATTCAGCGAGAAGTCGAGAGCTGCTGAGCTTGACAGAGATCCTCCTGAACGCACACAACAATGCGAAGATCGGTTAACGACCTCAGCGTAGACTGTAAATGGGGCAAGAACTGTCGCAGGGAATATTCAGCGGGTATGACACTTGAACCGGGTAAGGCGAGCTCTAAAATATTTCCTACAACGTCAAAAGGTTTTTGTCTCCAAACCCATTCCCTTTACGATCGCACAGACCAGAATGTGAAATCGCAGCACGGATCGTACCTGCATTGTAAAAAGCAGAATCAAAACACTTAATGCTCGAACCACTTTTGTCTGTCGCTGATAAAGCATTCGACTTTATCTTTAAAGGTACAATGCAACCACTTGGGATGGTAACGTCTGCTTCACAACAGGTACTTGCATACAAATCGTCACGATGTGAAGCACAAATTCTGTCTGTGGACCGACGAGAAGCCCCCGACACTGAACCAGAGAAGCTTATCAGTGCCCTGGTAATACCAGGTTCTCTTGATTGTGGTCAGCGTACGCGCATCAGGAATTAAACTATGGCCTCTGTACGTCTAGGAGGATATACCTCTAAGCGACCGCCGAAATGGAACACTTCAGCTTAGCTGTCAATGGTCATGCCTCACGGCACTACCTCAGTCGAAGCAGAAGCAATGGTATCATAAAAATCAACCATCGGTCCACAGCCAAGTTAACGTCTTGTCAGTGACTCCCTACGACTGCTACTGACAGTATCCGCCTCGAGGATGCCTACTGAGGATGGCCAGCATACTAAACGGGTGCAGGTAATCAGCAACCGGGGCTCCATGAACAATGTGACTAGGTTAGCGAAGGAAATTCACTAGTGAAGCGAGAGAAAAGTCGCTGATATCACCTCTAGGCCTGTTGCAATCCGTAACAAAGTTACCAGAGGAAAAGCTACAAGTCCCAGTTTGGCCCATAAATCCTTACCAGAAGAGGATTTCGACAGTGAACTGCTGTTTGTATGATAAAGAACTACTGAGACGAACATAGAAATACGGGGCTCATATCTACAGCTGACGAAGCGCTTCAGCAGCACAAGAATGTCATCTGAAATTCTAATAAGGTTCAAATCCGTCTTTGTTCAGTGTTCAGCGCTAGTATGAACATCCACCATGTGCAGCCATCGAAGTAAACTTGATAAGTTACAAAGATGATGTCCGTTTGTTAAACAAAGCCTGGAACCCAGCGAGGGGAAACAATCCAATGCTCTGCAACACCAAAGATGGACTGGTGTAGTTAATGATTCATAAGGTTCCGATTCTGAACCGATCTACAATTGTCTCTAAATGCCGATTCGAATTACGAGACCGCAACAAGACAGCGGCGTTCTATTGACGGTGCGGAGACCAGAAAATGACAGCGGCGCTCCAGAGAAGATGTGGAGGTCGGAATACGATAACAGCGCTCTACTTAGGGTGTGGAGGTAGAGCGCCAGTCAAGTAGTGTGTCAAGAGAGCTACGCTGTAGGGTTATCTGCCGCCGTAACAGATAAGCGAACGACGATACATAACAGGTCAAGGTAACAGCCAATCAATACGGTGAAGCACAGATGATACCATTATTGATAATGAAGTATCATTAATTAACATACTGTCAAGGATACGGTTGCACTGAATTTACATAACACACCTCACAGACTATATTACCTCCAATGCTGGATATCAAGCAGGTTCCTCATAACTCGCTTCGAAGCCAATAATACATTAGCATGCAAATCTCAAGACATCCTCTAAGATATATAATAACTGAAGTGAAGTTCGATATTCTTTTTTTTTTTCCATGATAATGATAATGTACCGACCACAGACACTGCTACCATACAAGGCTCAGCCGACCGCGGGCAGCTGTTTCACGCCAAGGCTGGGCCTTATGGGAAGTGGTAGATTATGGGGCTGTGTTCAACAGATGAGACAAAGAGCGTGAGACAGTGAATAATGCATAGACAGGGATCAAGGACCCCCGCCCACTGCACCACGTACATGGTGTTAGGAGGAAGGGGAGAACCATGTAAGAGGACTTTCCCATACACTTTTGTATATAAGGGCATGATCGTAGGGGAAACAGCTGTACACATTAGACTACAAAGAGAAAAAAAGGGAGGAAGAGAAAGATAGAGAAAATGATGGTAAAAAAAGGAACAGGCAGACAAACTGAAGAAAAAGAAAAGGAAACAATGATCGAGGAGAGAGAGGAAAAAGACGCTTAAAAAGCGAGGAAGAAGTAAACTAATCATGGAAAGAAGAGGTGAGGTGCTTCCTGCTGAGCGACTCCGCCCTGCCTCTGAATCACAGACTGGTTGGATCTCTTCTCCAGGCGAGCAAGTGTAAGTGTGTGATGCTTGTGCTGTCGTATGGAACAGCGTTTGTACTCTATGGTTAAGTGTACTGAGGTATACACGAGATATCATGCCTATGGGCTGAGAATTGTAGATTACTGAATATGGAGAGGCAGACATACAGATGTATCCATAGTCAAATAAACAAACAGAGGCATACAAATATTAGCTGGCAGGGAAACATACATTCATATCAGATACAGAAGATAGAAATATAATGTAGACACAACGGATGGAAATGTTTGCCTGCGTGGGAAGTGTGAGGCTCGATAGCTTGTGAGGCTAAGTTGATGGGATGGCGGGAGGAACCCACTCAGGGCATCCCTTGCCTGCAGGGAAGCAGTACAGTCTGTCTAATATCTCTTCCGTCAACAATCACCGCATCTCTAACTCCATCAGCATGACGGTACGACGCTTGGGTAAGAGAGCCAGGTCAAATGCCTGGACATCATACTGAACGGTCGTTTCGTCGTGCTCAAGGGTCGTAACGTCGTTCTCAAGAGTCGTAACGTCATACTCCTGATGTCAAGAAAGTATGACATGGAACAGAACGATTTCACTTGGAAGACAATATTTCGGGCCCAAGTTCGACTGTCTCGGCCAAGCACGAGTCACTTGGCGCACACACCTGAATCACTCCACATGCACCAGGAACTCCCATGACTAGATGTGGACTGACTCAGTGCGCACAGTGACTCGACGTGGAGCGAGGCACGACCGGTGGAGGCAGTCAAGAGCACCAGTTAAGTGGCCATATTATGATATCTGCACATAGTAAAGTCTGCTCTGTTACTTAGATCTTCATAACACATCAAAAAGACTCTCATCGTCAGAATGAGTCTCCTTTTATGAGAATTCTCCCAAAACGTTTGGATTCGATGGGTAAACGACCGAAGATACTATGCCCTGAGCATCATCGACGGGGCAGCTGGGAGAGTTAACCTAGTCACTACCCAACCTCAGACCTCTCACTGGGCAGCACCAGAGCCGAGTTACCCTGGCGACAGCGACCTAGCTAGCCTCTCACACGGCAGATAGGGGGAGTTGCCACATACACCTGCCCTTCACCTCTCATCACGCCACCCACACCTCCCCCCATACCTCATCGCCCCCCCCCCCCACACACGCACAAACATACGCACTAACTACAACATAATCCGTCCAAGTTTTCCTAGTGGGAACGGCTTACAACGCCACAACTTTCCTTTGTGATATGAGATCACCAGGCATATTTCCCAGGTAGCATAGGGTCATGACACGAGACTTCCTAAAGTTTGAGACTAATAAAAGAAAGATCTTCTTAATAGCTGATCTTCCGAGGCGTAAATTTACAACGTAACGAAATTCTTAATGATCTTAATCTCACATCGCAACGACACTTCCAACGATTGTAAGCTTACGACACAAGAAAAACTTTCACTGATCGTGAATTTATAACGCATCGAAACTTTCAGTGACTGCAAGCTTACAACAAAACAAAACTTTCAATAATCGTAAGTTTACGACGCAAACATCCCCAGTGTGTGGGTATAACGACAAAACCATTCCCAGTGTCATGAATGTACAACACATTCCAGTGGTGTAAGAATTCCCACTCGGTTCCTAGTAATGTAAACTTACGACCCGGTAAACCTTCCCAGTAGTGCGAGTTTACTACACAAACAGTCCCCAGCACAAGCTCATACCAACGGACCTTGTAGTGAAGGTTTACGCCACAATACAACTTTCCAGTAGTGTGGATTTACGGTACAATACAAATTTCCAGTAGTGTGGGTTTATAGCTCAATGTGGCTTCCCAGTACTCTGAGTTTACGGCACGATACAACCACCCAAAGAAATGTGAGCTCCCGAACCAGCACTGTACCCGCTGATCCCTGCAACAGTGTTCCTACATCTACCACACTTTCCGTTGCACTGTCTTGTGTGTGTCTTGCACTTGTGACGTACTGGAGAGGCAATACCAATACAAGATCTGCTGACAGATATCCTGCAAGCTTCTTCATCACACGCACGATGGTACGACCTCTGAACACGAAAGTACGACCGGCGAGTCTATACGACCGCTGAGTGTGAAAACTCGACCCTTAAACACGACTATACGAGCGTTGAGTACGTTGATACGACCCTTCAGCACGAACTACGTTCCTCGTTTATGACGGCCTGCTCTCTAAACCTCAGGTCATCATAATTCGTCGCGTTCAAGGGCTTTCCCATCGTCCTCAAGGTTTTGGTTAGTCGAAGACAGCGACGAACTGAATGGTTTAGAACTGGAGGAAGACGATGAAGATAAGCTGATGACATCATGGTGATGGAGAGGCCTGACACATGCTGTGGCCTCAGTTACAGTCAGGCAAGGCGACGGAAGGAGAGTGGAGAGGGTGCGGAGGTATGAGCAGCGTTGAGCGCAGGTGATACGCGCTGTGAAAAGGAAGCCGAGAGGAAAACCAAGTGATGTGCAAACCAAATCACCGACTAACGACAGGGAGTGAGACAGAGAAAAGGCAAGAGTGTGGTCTTTAAAAGGAAACAAGTGGGAGCAAATTCACGCTGGAATTCACTTGGGTAGCAGTAAAGTACAGGAAGACCCAGCAGGGGTAAGGCAAGAGGAGGCTGAACGTCTCCTAGGTAAAGTTCACTTAAGAAATCAGTGGTTCATATGTTTCTCTTTTATACATATGAATAAATGATACGACAGTGATACGACAGTGTCTGGATTTTATGACTTAAAGCTGATTCATAAATCCTTCAGCTCTCGTAATCCAGTAAATGATTACCTTCAGACAGTGAATCATGAAAACGAATGTTGGATCTGCCACACGACTAACGCTAGCAATAATATCACTAAGGTTTTGGAAAGGTGGGTATGCAAAGCGCATTAGTAAAAGGAAACTAAAAGATGTAATAGATTTAACCGACAATGGGAACTAAACATTTCACTCACACACAAACACACACACATTAGTGTGCATATGAACGTGTACTTTCATGGAACACATAATACCCTCCAACAGCAAGGATTCGAACCCTTACCATTTGTTTGTTAGCTGGTTACACTAACCACAACGGATATAGTACATCTCAGTACTACGTATGGAACAGACATGATCAATATGTGACGGCGTGAAGGGAAGTGAAAATGCGTGATAAAACCAGGGAGAGAGGGACGGTGGTCGCATAACGGGCCTGGCACGGGAGAGAAAGAAAAAAGAAAACGGCGATAACCAGGATAAAGGAAGGGCGGGGAGGGGGAGGCCAGAAACTGGTCCACCATCTCTGGTGGGAAGGTTAACCGTCAGCACCGGGTGGGCGGGGATGGAGGGACGCGGGGTGTCCTGAACAGGAGGTTGGGGGAGGATCCCGGGGTTGATGTAGGGGAAACATGGTTGGGGTGGGGGGGAGACCCAGGAGAAGGACCCGAGCGGAGAGGTAGACCAGAGGGCAAGGACAGGAGGCCAGAGGGGGGCGGGAAGGGGGTCAGGAGAGCCGCCCGGGGAAGCCAGTAAAACCAGGGAGGTTCAAAGGACTCGAAAAGGCGCTGCGAGCTGGAGACCAACCAAGGCACGAGAGAATAGTGGTCGGCCAGCAGGAGCAACAGGGAGCCGGTGTGGGGAAGCAGGGGCAGGGCAGGACTCGCGCGTTGTTACTGCTCTGGGGGAGAGACAGAGGTAACAGGACTCATGCATTGGTACTACAACGGACAGACTGACGTAGTGAGCGAGACACATGATTCTGGAGGGATTTAACTCCAAGTTGAAGGTCAAAACTTATATCCCACGTTCGCACATAAGTTCTGCTTAGAGACCGTTCGTGGGAAGGAGATATCATAACAGTCAGTCCCGGTGTGGCTGGTCTCCACACACAAACCACAGGAAACAGCAGCCAGATGTGAGTCACGGGTCCAAGTCTTGGTGGCAGGGGCATATGTAGGCACCTCACAAGGCCAGTGGCCAAAATAATCCCCGCAGAAGAGAGTGGGTAGCAACATCATGGCGGATAGAGAGGGATGGTTGGAAGAGATGA
This sequence comes from Panulirus ornatus, assembly GCF_036320965.1. NCBI lineage: Eukaryota > Metazoa > Arthropoda > Malacostraca > Decapoda > Palinuridae > Panulirus > Panulirus ornatus. The sequence continues at coordinate 13,401,189 of NC_092260.1, read as the reverse complement.
TGTCTGGATGATTAATGAGACGGAAGGCTTTTCATACCACTGGCTTACAAAAAATAAAGCGGAGAAAGAGCCACTCCAATATGTGAGCAGTACTCCATACTGGGGTGAATATAACTGCTGTAAATATGAAAAAACTGCCTACAGGAGAAATAATTACACTTCCTATACAATATCCCGGCTTTTAGAAAGCAAATTCTGTAGTGTTGATTTTGTAAGGTTTCCAGGTTAGTGTGGAGGATATGGTCATGCTCAACACATCTACGTTATTACAGGGGTGAACTGTGGTGTTTTGGAAATAAATAGAGAGAATCGAGTGACATTTAGAAAGAGACATAGGTAGAACTGCATTTTAGCATTGTTAAATTCATCTAAGCCTCCGCTTCTTCAATCCAAGACAATGCAAAAGTTCAACTTTGGAGAGATATGAGGAAAAACGAGTATAGATGGAAGTGGGGGCGGGGTGAGTAGAAGGTACTTATACTGGAATCCTCAACATAAGAGTGAGGAGGGCAAAATGTTGAAAGAGGTCATGCATGGTGAGAAGAGGGAGAGTGCAATAAGACAGAACACTGGGGACAGCGCTTCTCATTGTAAAAGGTTAAGTCGCGACATCAACGACCACTGTGATGTAACAGTTAGGAAAGCTATGCGTTTGAGAACAGAGAGGAACGGAAAAGCAAAAGGAAGAAAGTTTAGGAAGTAAGAAGGAAGTTTAGGAGGCAAAGATGTATGCAACACCCTGTCAAATGTTTTGGAGATCTCGGGGGGCCATAACGAAAGATTCACCACAGTCCATGAGGAAGGAAAACCAGAGGTGAGTCACACAGGAGAGATAACATTCGTTATCAAATAGGAGAAAATGGGATTCTCATTGTAAAAGTGAGAGTTAGGAGATTTTCAAAGACTTTGGAGAGATCAGAAGTGAAGGCAATGGGGCTATATTAGGAAGGGTTAGAACAGACTCCTTTTTAAGGGATGGGCCACATCAAAGCATGATTTCAAGAATAGGTTTGAATTCTGAGACATAAAATTGTCAAGCAAGAATCAGAGCTAGTTTAGAAGCGCACTCCCTTATAAATCATCCAGAGTAGAATCTAAGGAGACTAAGGTATGAAAAAGAGTGCCTTTATCATCAGGAACGTTAGTTACGGACTGGACAGGTCGGGAGAGAAGAGGAAATGTTAAATTACACAAGTTTTTAAAGTTACATTTGATCAAAGACAAGAAAGATCTAAAAGGAGGAGAAGAAATCAAATCAGGACACTTTCTTTTTGTTAAGGTGTGCTTGACCTTACGAGCTACAACCCTGCAATGATTCCAGGCAGAAATCAAAGCGGAGTTGGATTCAGGGGGATAGAGAGTTTCACGGCTCGATATTCTCTGTCCCTAACATGACAGTCATCAGAACCCGAATGATCAAAGCATGATCCGTCGGAGAAAGACCTACTGGAAAGATTTCCACCACGGCCAAGATAACCTCCGCTATATGGTCAGGCGAGCTGGAAGCATCTCGGCCCAGCATAATAATACCCATCCCAAATGACCGCTGGGCTCTCCCGAACATAAAGAGTCCACTATATACCACAGGCTCATAGAACTGGAGTGTCCCACACCAGAATGGCTGCTCCACTCTTTCCTATGACAATATTCTCTTGCCTTGAGTGTATGTGTGTATGTGATTTATACAGTCGTGTGTTACGGGGAGAGAGTTCTACACTCGTGTTGCCCCGACTTTCACCTTGTATATATGTACCATGTCTTTTGTCCAATGTGCACACACACACACACACACACACACACACACACACACACACCAATCTCAGGCAGGTCTCTCTCTCTCTCTCTCTCTCTCTCTCTCTCTCTCTCTCTCTCTCTCTCTCTCTCTCTCTCTCTCTCTGTATGGTGGGGTTCCTGCGTACTTGATGAATAGTAAATGGGTCAACGTTAAACAATACGAGCTCAACATCAAATAGCATCAAAACTCTGGGGAAACAGCACAGCACGACCGTTCTGTA